>NW_008649035.1:31089-90311 GCF_000247585.1 Phytophthora nicotianae INRA-310
TTCTATTTGGTCCATGGATGGGACGCTCGATCTACGCTAGAAGCGACACTGTCGCTTGGGAACACTCGGCGCCGGGACATGGAGCCACGTCAGCGAAGATATAACGTCCAGCAACAGTACCAGCAGACACACAAGCTAGTCAACGAGGCACTGCGCGACGCGATCGAAGGGAGAGCAGATCAACACAACGAAGACGTCAGTTCGTATGACATAAAGGATGGAGATCGAGTATGGTTATACCTAGATCAAGTTAAGGAAGGCTACGCTCGCAAGCTCGCGCATATGTGGCATGGTCCATTCAGAGTTGCGGAGACGGTCGATCAATACGCTGTACGGCTGGAAACCGCCGGCGCAGAGTACTGATTATTCCCGATCGTCCATGTGTCAAAGCTAAAGCTGGTGAAGAGCTACCCAGTGCGCCCGACATCTACGCTGACGAACCGCGAAGCAGATCGCGTAGACTTCGACGAAGGCCTGCTGCCCGAGGACAGACAGATCGCAACCGGTTCGAAGCGATGCAGTCGCATGAGGAGTAAGCGGTGGAACATCTGCGGTGGGTTGGCCACTGTCGAGAAGTGAGAGGAAGAAGGATCTGCAGGAAGGCTGCAGATTTCAAGGAGGAGGTGGTACATATGGAGTGCCGTGGGCCTGAATAGGCCGGAAAACCTAGGCAATACATCCTCGAAATTCCGGAAGAATGGAAGAAGATACGGATGGACTAAGTCGGACTAGATCGGACTGGGTCTTCTCGACGAGCGCTGAAACCTACAAGTTGCTATTCAACACATAACGGCAGGACGTAATCAGGAAGAGGAGGGCACGAACTTGCCAGGCAAGCGAGCGATCCCAAGCGCCGGGTGATCCCCTGGTACCTCGCGATAGTGATTGCGCCAGCGATCGGCCACGTCCGTGATGGTCAACGCCTCCAGTAGATCATCAGGATCGGCTCCGTCCTCGATCCCAGGATACCAGGCACCTGCCTCGCCAGGTCGAGGGAAATGCAGGAAGAAGGGATCCAGCAACAGGTCAAGGTCGCAGTAACCTCGGAGCAAGCCGATCAGCACCTGTTGGAGGAACGATTTCCACCGGGCGCCGGCTCTAGATCAACGTTGCTTGCGATCCGTGTAGAAGGCTTCCAGGTACCGACTAGCCCGACGCTTGACGATTCTCACCGGAAAGGCGTGGGTAGAGTCCCAATAAGCCCGAAAGATGCTCATCCTCGTAAGAAGCGTAGATTCGCATCATGTGTCGGAACCAGCCTCGATCGCGGAACGTGAGAGGATCGATCTTGGCAGCAAGGATTTCCCACGGAGCAGACTCGATCAAGTTGCGTACGTTGCTCTCGTCCACTAGATCGTTTCGCCATTCTCCAAGCGGAGGCACGGGGTCGCGAAGAGGGATTTGCCATTCCATCGGCTTGGCAAAATGATGAAACAGCAGATCCGCGTCCATCTCCACGATGTTTGTCTGACGAATATCCTGCGCAGACCAGGGGGCGATATCGTGGCTGCGAAAGCTACGACGATCACGATAACTGGGGATGCACTCCGACCGGGGAAATGTGGTACGCGGTAAATCCGCCAGTTCAATGTCCGATAGTGGACCGGATGGCATTCCGAGCTGGTCCCTACCGCGACTCAACTCCACTGAACCACTGTCGCTTCCTGCGGCATCCGAGTCAAAAACGTGAGTAGAACTGGATTTGCCGGAAGAGGTCTCGCCACCGTCGGAATGGGCGCCCGCATCGAAAGCTGCAGGCGAAGACGAAGCACCCTTGGCGGTCGAATGAGCTGATTCGAGGAAAATGATCAGGAGGGCCAGCGAACGGAGGAGACGATGCCGGCCCTCTCAGACTTCTGACCGACAGCCACTGCAGACAATACTTCGATCGAAGATCTAGACGCATCGCTCTGACTCAGAGCGCCAGCCGGGAAGGGACCTGAAGTTGATCGAGCGGCCTTGGAGACGCGAGCAGACTGGGCTGGAGAATCGGACTCGGAACGTGCTCGTTTGTGGCCCAAAGCAGCAGGGAGAAGAGACGCCATGCTGGACAATCTCTCTTGCGCCTGGTCCCGCTCAGCCCGCAGATCGGTGACCTCCATGAAACGCTCGCCAAGCTGGCCGAGCAATTCATTTCTTTGGACTACCAGACCGTCTCTCTCCTGCTGAAGCGCGGCGAGCGCGAGCTCGAGATCCTGACGGGACCTCTAAGACTTCTCGACTTGGTTAATCCGTTTTTCCAGCCGGGTGATAGTATCGCGAGCCGCTGAGTCACGATCTTCTGTGACACAAGATGCGAATTAGTACGATGTCGACAAAAGTACGTGGATGGTACTCACGGGTGGCGATACGCTCTGCCCCGGCTTGATCACGCTGAGAGATCGCCGCACGGACGCGCTGAGAAGCCTGCAGGAGATCCCGATCCGGTGTCGATACCCGATCCTGCAAACGATCAAGCTCGGCGGAATGTGTGGCGATCGTGTTGTCGGCAACCTTCAAGCGACGCTCATAGTTGTCACGCAAGGTGCGGAAGCGACGAGTCTTACGCTCGATCGTGGCCTCGAGGCGATCTAGTTTCGCTTGAGCAGCCTTGTGAGACGTAGCTGATTCATGAAGCTCCGAAACGGGAGAAGACTGGCGATCACGCGCGACTTGCAAGTCAGATTGGGACCGCGCGAGCTGGGACTCCAGATCTGCTAGGCGGCGAGCTGTATCGGGCGGGCGATCAAACTAAAGGAAGAGGCAGCAGCCAGCTGTGCCTCCAAACTGGAGATCCAATCTTGAAACTCAGACACCGCTTCGTTGTAGCGGAGCTGCAAATCATGATACCGAAGACGGCAAGCTTCGAGCTCGCGGGAGATATCGAGACGCTCCTGCAGCGCACTCAGGCACTCGGCGAGCTCCGTCCGAGTGGATTTCAGCTGGTGATGGACCACTTCGTACTTGCGCTGGCAAAAGAGCACGAAGGGCGACGCAGCCTCAGCCGCGTCAACAAGCTGACGATCCAGGTCCTCCGCGCGACGTCGTGTAGCCAGAAACTTGCGGCGCAGAACCTCGTGATCCGAGCGAAGCTCGCGCAGTGCCTCGGTCTGGTCGATGGCCTGCTGCAACGCGCTCAACGAGGCCCGCACACCAGCAAGGTCTAGCGAAGGATCCGCCAACTCGACGGTCGACACGGTGATTGGGCCTCCACGCGCGGCAGAGCGAGGAGAAGAGCAAGGCGAAGACGTGAGGTCGACGAAAGCGCTGCTATCTTCGGGGGATGTGAATTAGCGACGTGGCTGTGCTAACACCGAAGGCGAGCGACGACGAAGGCGAGAGGCTGCTGTGAGAGGCGAAGATCAGTGAGTGAAGCCCGACAGTTGGTGTTGTGGACTCTCACTCAGAGGACGATTGTGGTGAAGTGACAGTTGGCTTCTGGGAACAAAAGGCTGATTGATGGGATGTGACTCGATCCAGTTCTGAGACTCATGGTCGACGACGGCGCATCAGTGGTTACGTCATCATCCGTGAAGATTACGTAATCAGCGGAGTGGATCGACATGGTGCAATCATTTAGACACGCGATCTACCTCCAAGGATTCGATCTACGGTGGACACATGAAACGTTTGGCGTGAACCCGGGTTCCCATCCTGCCCCGCCAGCTGGGAAAAGTACCGGTAATACCCTTCTACAGTAGGAAAATTTTTATTGGAGTTACGGGTATCATGGTATAAAAAGTATAAGCAAATGAATCTCAAGTGCTTTGTCCAAAGCCACCTACAGGCCGGTTGTTAGCTGGAAGAAGGCTTTTGTGCCGTACTAAAAAACTGTAGAATGGAAGGTTGGTTAGGTTTCAAGGTGGTCTTCTTCTTCTTTGGTCAGCCTGGCTTGCGCTTCGACTGGAACTTGGGCGTCCTTTCGGCGTCACTAGCTGCAGCCCCCAAATCAGGAGCGTCAATGATGGAATCAGGTACTGCCGGGTAGTCGGTAAGGTGTTGTTGCGGGATCGAAAAATATTTTGCCGATAAGGACTTCATCTTTTTGTCCGACAGATCTTGCGCTGGCTTGCGAGGTAGGTGCACACTGTGGATTGAAGCTTCCAATATAGTTTGGACCAAAAAGCTCCGTGATAAATGCCTTACGAACAGTTTCGATGCTCGTACATTTGACCATATTAAACGTGATAACCTCGTCATTTGGAGTTTGCACCGTTTTTCGAGCTGTACAGATACCTTGGTCTATTTCAAAGAGGTAATTGGAGGTGTAACCCGCTGGAGGTACAGTAATGTACTTGTGAAATACAGTTCCCCATTGCTCGAAAAACGGGTAGGTAGCAACACGACGTTTTCAGATTGGCTCCACTCCTTACCACCATACCCAGTGTCCCACGAATCCCAGTCCGCACGTAGCTGTTTGGCGGTCTCCAGTCCAAGTTTAGCGACTGCTCGTAGATACGCGGCCTCATCTCGATCATGCACTTTCCTGGGACTTCGCGGGGGTATGGTCGTTTGTGAGCCTCCACTTCGGCGTGGGGCCATTGTTAGTGCTCGCTTCGTCCAAGTGGAAGATGAAAACTCTGCAACCACCTACATTCGAATAAAAATAAATAATCCGGATTTTTTTCAGTTTTATTTGGGGGAACCCGGGTTCCCGCCAACCGTTTCACATCAACTGATTTGTACCCATGGTAAGTACCACGCGACCAGGCTACAGAAGGGATAGAAAGGGCATCTATAGGATGGGCAGAAGGTATTGGACCGCTAGAACTTAAGGGAATAACAGAGTGGAACTTACCTTATCAGGAACAAGTGTCTTCGGTTCAAGGTTGGGAAGCTGTAGCGGGAAGTATATTGGCCCATACAGTTATCAAGTTAATTTTACCAAGGACACGTGTCAGTCGCCGGAGTTTGCAGCTTGGCCGGTCGATCGTCTCCACTCTCGCCCTCAACTTCCCCCGCTATAGGAAGCGGTCAAGCCTCGCAAGTAAAGGAACAAGGAACCCCCCGCAAAGGAACAACCACACCCCAAGTCGATCAACATCGACGACCTACGTGGCGCGTAGCCTGAAGAGTATCCACGCTACGCAACCCCACCATCCTGCGTCCCGCCAAGACGGAACCAACCCAGGCCAAGCTTCCCATCAAGTCCACCAGAGGAGTGTAACCAGCCCCGCCGATGGGTACACAACGTGAGCCCTCAGCAACCCCACGGTTATCGGAGTACCCCCTCCGTTAGTCAGCAGTCCAGGGCACTGTGTGTCAGAGTGGATCGCAACGTGATTTGCGACCCCACTCCACCACAGCCACATTCAAGTTGCTCAAGCTACGAACACTCAGGTGAAAATCCCTACATCATACGGGCTACAAGATCGGAAATAGATGAACCCAGATTGACCCAGTCAGAAGCCAGTGGTTTGATTTCGATCCAGTTAAGAGCGATCCTGTGGGACGTTCTTGTCCGGCATTGAGAGCTGGCCGTTCCTAACCGGATCGCGACCTGCTCATAGAGCGCAACGGATGAAAAATACTATAAAAACTTATCTTATATTTTCCTCTCTTTGCTATATGCATAGCATTGCAAGCGTAAAAAATAAAGGGACAGACTTAGCATGCTGCATGCGTGTTTTAAACTCCTACTACAGTCGTCTTGCGTTAATACGGCCGACCGATAGAGTGCAGCAGGCAAAACACAACATAAAATAAAGTTTTTTTATCTTGTCTCTTTTGCTCTAGCCGAAGCATGTGACAAACTAAACTGAAAAGTGTAGAATGTTGCTTATAAGTTGTAGCTTCTGGTCATATTCTCCTTTTGGGCGAGCATGGTATCCGGCGGCGATTTCTCGCCACCACGCGGCCCGACAATCCTTTTAAGGGCTCGAAATCGGATCGCATTGGTTACACTGGGTTACAACATCGGAAATATTTGGAGATCAATTGCCCGATCACAAGCCGAGTTTCGGGTTATGATCCCTGTTCGGAGCGGACCTCAGTTGGTGTATCATTAGTGTAAATACAAAATTGATGTGCACCACATGATCAACTTTTCCGCTGCACTTGTAGAAAAGCAGGACATGGGCGAGTCTGTAGTGTTTCCAAGCAATCCGGCGCCACTAGACGGTGCGGCGGCGGACGATATCACGCCGACGTCGCTCCTCCCGCGTCTTCGCAAGAAAGGCTACAAGTTTTCTTGTGCGTGACCGACAGGAGCAGTTAACGAGGCGTTAGATAACGCTCATCGATTGATTTGGTTTGACTGGTTTGGCGCAATTACTGATACGGTGATGCTGTTGTCGTTGTGCGCATTTGCTGCGTAGCCTACGCCCGAGAAGATCACGGGAATGCCCTCTACTGTGTCACGTTCTGTGATGTCCTGCCCATCTACGAGCGCATGTTTGCTGTGGCTGGTGGCAACCGAGTATGCAGCACCTCCAGCTACAACCACCTCGTATACGCTTACTGACTGACTCTTGCTGTTGTGTGCATTTTACAGTTGACGGTGTACGAGTGCCTGGAGAATGGAGGACTAGACGTGATCCAGGTGTATTGCGACGGCGATCAGGAGGAGCAGTATTTTACGGCGGCGTGGACTGTCGACGTACTTACCGGCTCACCACTGCTCGCGGCTGCGGGCTTCCGCGGCCACATTAAGGTGATCAACTGCATCACTCAGTCAGTGGTGATTGTACTGTCTGGACACGGTAACTCAGTCAACGAACTGAAATTCCACCCGGTCGACCCCAGCCTACTGCTCTCGGCTGGCAAGGACGAGTCTATTCGTCTTTGGAACTCGCTCACGGGCGTGTGTGTTGCGATTTTTGCCGGTCACATGGGCCACCGTGACGACGTGCTGAGCCTGGATATCCACTTGAAGGGCTCGTGCTTTGTGTCGTCCGGTATGGACAACACGGTCAAGATTTGGGACTTGGAGGACGAGGTCGTCCAGACAGCCATCAAGAAATCATACACGGAGCCTCGCCCGAAGGACCGTCCGTTTGACACCAAGTTCATTCAGTTCCCAGCGTTCTGCACCAGCAAGGTGCACGCAGATTATGTGGACTGCGTGCGTATGGTGGGCGACTTGATCTTGTCCAAGTCGACGGGCAACAAGGTGATCTTCTGGAAGCCTAACCCGTCGCGAGGGAAGGACGCTGTGATGGTGCTGCGTGAGTATCACTACAAGGATGCGGATCTGTGGTTCATGAAGTTCGGCCTCGATTCGCAACTGGAGGTCATGGCCGTGGGCAACAAGAAGGGCGTTGTAAGCGTCTTTGACCTGGACGCCGAGCAGGAGCGCTCGGTCTGCAAGCTGACACACAACAGCTGCAAGAGCACGGTGCGCCAAGTGTGTTTCAGCAAGAGCGGCCGCACTATCATCACCTGCTCGGACGACGCGACGGTCTGGCGCTGGGATCTGCACTAAGGAAGTCGCTGGAGGTTGCGGGGCTTGGCAAACATGTTCTGTCGATTTATTACCAATACAAGTCGTACCTTTCTGATCAAATGAAAGCAATTTCAAATTCAAAAGCGGGAACTGTACCGTATCGACCCGTTTATTTCCAATACAAAGGCCCAGTTTAAATTTTCAAACCAAGAAAGAAAAAGCGATAATGGGCACCAAGCGGAGCAGGAAGGGAGCCGAGCTGCCCACACGCAGCAGCGGCGTCTCGAGTCTCTCGTACGCGGCAACGGAGTGCCCACCTCCTGCGAAGGTGCCGAGGCCTACTGTTGTCGCTGCACCACCGTCCAGCGCTCGTCGATTCGGGTTTAAAGGGCCGTCGATCTCGCAGCTGCCGACACCCGCCACCAGCGCTACGAGTATCAAGACCAAGCTGGAGAGTAATGTACATGACAGGACGCTGATCGGAGGCAGAGTAGCGGTAGATGCAATGGAGATCGCAGCGCCCATTGATTTGGACGTCCACATACTGGAGACATTCAAGCAGAGCTTCAGTCAGGAGATGATGGCGACGCTTGAGCAGCTGCTGGCGTTCAAACACAAGACCAACAAGTTCGCAGTCAAAGCGCGAAAGGAGGAGCAGATTAACTACATCAAACAGCTCAAGGCCGGCGTGCGTGACATCGTGGCTAAGGTATACAGTGGGTGCTGCATTAAGAATGATTGAGGAGCTTTGATACTGACAAGTTGCTGTTATTGTTGACAGATTCAAGACTTCAGCAAAGAATGCACAGCGATGGATAACAAATTAACTGCTGAGAAGGCGACGCTAGAGCGGAGACTGGCTGTGTTACAGCACTCGGCGAGGAGCAAGGACCAGTCAGACATTGAACTGAGACAGCTACGACATCAGCATGAAATCCTGCAGAAAAGTGTCGCACGAATCCGTGCATCAGAGCAGGAGGTTGTACGCAGCAATGCAGTACTTCGAGATAACGCTGCGAAGCTTGAGATCCAGCTTGAAGAGACTCAGAAAGCGAATGAGCAGTTGAAACTGGATCTGAAGGCACATGAAGCACGAATGACGGACGAGTCTCGGCGGTTTGAGGAGATGAAGCATGAACTGGAACTGTCCTATGAGAAGAAAGGCCACGACGACGATAAACGCAAGCAGGCTGAGATGGAGAAGATGCAGGAGCAGCTTAGCAAGACCCGGGAGGAACTGGTTTTGGTGCAGAAGGATCTGGATAATTACACGGATAAGTCTATCAATGCAGCAAACAACCTTAACGATGAACGGGAACGACGCACGAGGACGGAGATGGAGAAGTGCACTCTCGAGGCGAAGAATCAGGCTTTGGAGACTCGTGTGAGCAGTGCGGAGAAAGAGGTGGCAGAACTGAAGGAAAAGCTGCAACAGAAGGATGGAGAAGTGTCAAATCTCGTCAAGAGTTTGACTGAAATCCAAAAGTTTAACGCGTCTACGAGCACGAAGGTTGAAGCGGACAAGAAGGAGCTGGCGGATAAGGTGGAGCGACTACAAACTACTATTCGCAATCTCGAGCGACAGGAGTCTTCCAGTTCAACTACAGTGCGTGATCTTCGCAATCAGTTGGAGGTATGTAATAATGCTACATGCTGTATGTGTGCTATGGGGTTGCCTTATTAATTGTGAATTGTATGACCTGTAGCTGGAAATCAAAGCCCGAAAGGAGGCTGAGCAGAGCGAGCAGCAAGTTTGCGCTCGAATGAAGGTGTTAGATAGTGATCTGCAAGAGAATTTGCAGAAGGTTGGAGTGGAGGGGGGTGTTCGACAAATGCTCGAGGATCAAGTACGCGAACTTCGGACAGAACATATCGCTGTAAATGCTCAGATGGAAGCGGTGAAAGCAGAGATGAAGCGACTTCAGTCTGCCGGTGTGGACTCCAAGGAGCAGCATAACATGCAAATTGAAATTCTGGAAGAGAGGTTTCGTCAAGAGAGAGAAAACTTCAGGAGTCAGATCGACAGGTTGCAGGAGGAGAAGGTGAGCTTGGAGAGCGAAGTCCAGACGCTGCGGACACGAGCTTCCACGGTTCGAGATGGAGATGTTGAAGAGCTGTGCAAGGTGAAACGCGAGGCCGACATTCTACGTCGGCGTCTAACTGAGTTGACCAACCAGGGGGCCCAATCGATCGCCCAGAAGGATAGTTTGATTCTGGAACTGCAAGAGAAAGTGAAGCAAGGCGACAAGATGAGGAGAGCAATGCACAATACTATCCAGGTAAGGCCGCTGTTCTAGTGCATTGCAAGGTTGATATGATCTAAATGTTTTATTGCCTCTATCCGTAGGAACTGCGTGGAAATGTCCGAGTGTTCGCTAGGACTCGACCGTTCCTGCCCTCGGATCATTGCGACCTGAACACAACGACTCCAGTAATTTCATGCGACTTCGACGGTGAAAGCTTGAAGCTGCGTCGTCCAGGAAAGAACCTTTCCGAGCCTGATACTTTTGCTTTTACGTTCGACAAAGTGTTTCCTCCATCCGCCGGACAAGACGCAGTCTTCGAGCAGGTGTCAGAGTTCGTCCAGTCCTCTCTGGATGGGTACCATGTTTGTCTGTTTTCCTACGGCCAGACTGGCTCCGGGAAAACCCACACGGTAAAGTGTCCTTGTTTGATGATTAATAGGGACTGGCAATAGTTAACATGATATTGTGTTTGATTTAATAGATGCAAGGAAGTGGCAATGGTCAGATGCGGGGTATCATCCCACGAGCCATCGAGATGATTCTCCAAGAGTGTGAGACGTTGAAAGAGCAGGGATGGAACTACGTCACGAAGGTTTCATTCCTGGAAATCTACAACGAAAGTTTGAAGGATTTACTCGCCACAAAGCGCAGCAGCGACGACAGACTCGGCATCAAGAAAGATGCCAAAGGAGGCGTGTATGTTCCAGGACTGACAATGGTGGACGTTACCGCGATAGATCAAGTCGAAGTTCTAATGGAGCGAGCCAGTAGAGCCCGAAGTGTGGCTTGTACAGACATGAACGCGCAGTCGTCACGGTCCCATAGCGTATTCACTCTGCACTTACAAGGAGTGAACGAAAAGGATGGAGTAATGCTGAAGGGTCAGTTGAATCTTGTCGACTTGGCAGGCAGTGAGCGAGCTTCACGATCAAATGTCTCCGGTGATCGATTGAAGGAGACCCAAGCCATTAACAAGAGTCTGAGCTGTTTGGCCGATGTCTTCAATGCTATCGGAAACAAGGCTTCTCACGTAAGTTTTTCAGGTTGAAGGAGGCTCTCATTACGCGACTCGCTCATTTTGTTTGATTTTTTCTGTACTTGTTGTAGATTCCGTTCCGAAATTCCAAGTTGACGTATTTACTCCAGAGCAGCCTTTCGGGGGATGGCAAGACTTTGATGATGGTTAACTTGTCTCCAACACTTGAATCGGCAAGCGAGAGTCTGTGCTCACTGCGGTTTGCTAAGCAAGTGAATCAGTGCGAGCTTGGCAAACCAAAG
Source organism: Phytophthora nicotianae INRA-310 (assembly GCF_000247585.1). Taxonomy (NCBI): domain Eukaryota; phylum Oomycota; class Peronosporomycetes; order Peronosporales; family Peronosporaceae; genus Phytophthora; species Phytophthora nicotianae. The sequence goes on from NW_008649035.1 coordinate 41,977, forward strand.
CGACAGATCAAGTCCAGGAGAGATCGGTCGTGAGCAAGAGCGAAGTGAGTTGTGGTATACTGTAGTTTGTCCTAGAAGTTTTATAAGCGTCACGTGTGTTCGATGCCAATTAATGCCCCATATTTTTATAAAGCACGGCCAAAGTCGTTCGTTTCGTGTGTTTCATTTCGTCTTTTGCATCGCGATGGGGCCAAAGAAGGAGAAGAAAGCCAAGAAGGCCAAAGAGAAGAAAGGTACGCTTGCTTCCGGTGCTCTTTATACACACAAAGCTAATGCTAATCGTCGACAGACGATGGCGCTGAGAATGGTGGTGTACTCACTGCGGAAGAACAGGCGAAGCTTTTCCAGTCCGCGAATCGGTCACTGCAGATGCAACTAGCAGAGCGCCACGAGATCACAGTCAAGACGCTCGAGTCCAAGCGAGAGCTGCAAGAGCGAGTGGCGGACTTGCAAAAAGACTTTGAACGGGAACGAAAGGAGACGTTCGGCATAACGCAGGACATGACACGGCAGTACAAGAGTATGCAGGAGGAACTGCTGAATCGGGTCAACACTCTGGAGAACACCAACACGGAGCTCCGGGACCAACTTGGTACGTCGTTTGAGAGCCTTAGTGAAAAATGCTTTAACAGCTCTCTGATATTGGTATAGAGCTGGCACGAGTCAACTTTGAAGAGATGAAGCACGAGAAGGACCGTATCATCGCCGCCAAGAACCTGGAGATTCAGGAGCTCAAGGCCAAGATGGAAGAGATGGCTCAAGAGTTCGGTGACATGCTCAAGGAGACGCTGGACAAGATGCGAGAGCGCATCGAGATCACTAACACGAGCTTCGAGAGCGACGGTGGCTCGTTGCCCATGATGCGAAGGCTCGAGGAGTTCAACCTTGGATCGCCCACAAAATCCTAACTCAACGATCAAGTTGAAGTGGTCTTCACTTGCTTTTAGTATACTTAGTAACCTCAATAGAAGACCCTCCCGCCCGTGCATTTCAAAGCATGGATAGTCCGCACTGCAATCGACTAACAACATGCCGCCGCCCGAAGTGCGAGGGTCTCAGTCCCATACGCGTGCACCCGCATGGACATCTACGTCCCGCTTTCGATGCGTCTTCACCACGCTCATCTCGCTGTCTGTCGTGAGCGTCCTCGTCGTGTCGTCTCGGATTGGTATCCCCGCTCGCCTCAAGGGTCTTCAGTCGCCGCATATACTCACCACAACAGTGACGGAGAGATCGCAGAGCACAGATTATGATACAGCAGAGGTAAAAGACTCCAGCACCGACAATGTCATGATCCCTCGCCTCATCCACCAGTCGTGGAAGTCCGTTTACCGAATCCCCACGCGATTCCATCCGTGGATGAAGAGCTGGGTGGAATTTCACCCGACATGGACCTACGTCTTCTGGACCGACGCAGACAACCTCCGCTTATTTGAGCTACTCTATCCACAGTACCTACATGTGGCCAAAGCTGTCAGGAAAGTGAGTCTAGCGGATATGGCACGTTATGCGTTGCTGCACCAGGTAGGAGGACTGTACGTCGACGCGGATTTCGAGTGTTTGCAGCCTTTTGACGACTTGCACCGAGAGAATAATCTATTCCTCAGCTCCGAGCCACTTGTGCACTCAGTATTGCTGGAGAAATCCGATTCTGCTGCACTGTGCAACGCTTTGATGGCATCTGCACCAAGGCACCCCTTCTGGCTGAGTGTACTAGACAATATCAAGAAGAAATTCGACCGGGAACGCCTCAAAAGCGATGCGGTGGAGCTCACAGGCCCTCGCATGGTCAAGCAGACGTATTTATCTCCAAATTCAACCTTCAACTTGAAAGGATCGGACATGGTCGTCTTCACGTCCGAGTATTTCTACCCTGAGGTAGCATATTGGAACATCGAGCCCATGAAGACAGCATGTCGACAGCGTCATGATGATGCAGCAAAAGAAGCCTGTGCATGGCTGCAGAGATTCCCGAAAGGCGAGTTCACCAACAAGACCCACGCAACGCACCACTGGCAATGCACGTGGTGTCGAGACGCGCAACTGAACGAATTCGGCGCCCTCAGGGACATCTTCGAGTCACCTCCCATGCGGCCAAACATCACAATGACTGGCATTGAGTTTGTTGTCCTGAAGTGAACGAGTGAGGCCAAGTTCATATACTGCACACTTCAGTAGAATAGAATATTGTATCTTCAATTTTGACGCGTTTAATTTCCAGCCCTCTCATTCGCTTAAAATTTGAGGTGTCTTATAACTGTACAAGAGACAGTCTCTAGGACCAAAGCAGTCAGAAGGCTATTGCAAGCTCTAGCCATCATGTCACCACCGCCTCGCCGCGGTTCAGGCAAAGGCCGCGGACGCGGGGGTCGAGGAGGTGACCGCGATCGCAGTAGTAGCAGCGGCGCAGGCAATGACAGCTCGAGCACGAAGCCTAAGAAGCGTGAGCGAGGCAATAGTGGAAACAAGCGCGGCGGAGGACGTGGGGGCGGTGGGGGGTCGTCCTCTGCTTCGTCGTCGGCCGTTACCACGTCCGCTAGACCCACGCGTGCCGTAACGACGGTGCTGAAGAAGCTGGTAGTGCGCAATATTCCCCCGACGGCTTCGGAGCAGGAAGCACGTGGGCTGCTGCATTCGCATGGGGTGGAGGACGAGTTGATCTGGCGCTTCGTTCCTGGCCGTAAACGCAGCAACAACCGCCCACCGACGCCCGCACGTCTCTACGTGGACATGAAGAAGGAACCAGAGAGGGCGCGCAAGCTCATTGCATCGCTACACGGGCAATTCTTCTACCCAGAGACGAAAGATAAGGACGGGGTCAAACCGCTGGACGTTGAGTTCGCTCCTTTCCAAAAAGTTCCACGCGAGAAGCAGCGCAAAGACGCAAAAGTTGGGACGATCGACCGTGATCCAGAGTACATTGCGTTCCTGGAGGAGCTGGCCAAGCCCAAAGACGTGAGTGGACTGTTGTCTGTTGTTATAAGATCCAGAGAGGGAGAAATAACTGGTATTGTTGCAGAAACTTCCGAGTGCTGAGGCGCTTGTGGATATAGCGGAAGGTGAGACGGTGGAGAAGCCAGTGGCTGCGTTGGTCAAGTATTTGAACGAGCGAAAGATTCACAGTCGCGACAAGGGCAAAGTGCGTTGGTTACTACTTAGTTACGTGTAGGAATGCTATCTAACGTGTTGTGTGATACTACTGCCTTTACAGGGAAAATCTGGTGGCAAGTTGGTTGACAAGAATGGGCGTCGACTGAAGGGAAAGAAGGATGTAAGTTGTCAATCTCATTCCTGGGGCGTTGTATAGGCGCTGATTATGGTGCTTTGAACAGGGAACGAAGCAGAAATCGACGAAAGACAAATCGAAATCTTCAAGGGATCGTCAGAAGAAGAACTCTGGTGACGCGGCTAATGCTCAAGGTAGAAAGAATCCCAAGCGAAAGCTGGTGGCATTGCGAATAATAGTGTACTCATTGTGGACTGTGCTTTAGATCCCAAAAATCGCAAGCAACGTGGAAGAGCATCATCGAAGAAGGAGTCGACGAAGGAATCGAAGACAGAGCCTAATCAGCCTGGAATGTTGCGTATCATGACCACTAAAGCTGCTATCGCGGCTAGCGATTCTTGCCCCGCACCTGCTGCGAAGGTGAACGGAACTACTGCATCTGCTGACACTCTGTCGGAACGCGGGTCTGATAAGCGTGGCCCCAAGCCTGGCAAGAAAAATGCTGGCCGTGGACGCAACAACCCCAAAAAGGGTAAAGATGGTGGTGATGGAGGTGACGGTGAAGGTTCCAGTAAGACCGACGCGAAGTCTCATCCACGTCGTAAAGGAGGAAACAGTGGCAAGAAGGAGCCAGGCAACAAGGGAGAGCGGGTGCGTAGTACTTGTCTTGGCCAGTCCTTTGGTACTGGAGAATTAATGATAATACGTGATTCACAGAAGAAGAAAGTGTTTGCGCCGAAAGACGCCACTGCGCAAGGCACACCTGCCAAGAGTTGATTCTGTATGGTCCGATCCACGCACAGCGAGCTCTTCACTCACTGACAGTGCAAAAGGATACAGCAAAGAATCGTAGCAGCGGAGTGTGAAAAAGCAAGCAGTTGGAAGAAGGCGGTGAGCAGGCCACCATAGTCCGATGACCTATCACAACCGGCGGCAGTGGAAGTAAGCCATGGCATCGAAGTGAGCGACAAGCCAACTGACCGAGCTGTCTATAGATGCTCGCGAGATGACTGGCACGGTTTCATGAACTGCGATTGGGGGGCACTGCGTCACTTACCGCTATTCCGACTGAAGATACATAAGCAGAGCAAGAAGCAAGTCCCTCGACCAGCAAGCAGCAGCCCGTGAAGTGGTGGAACTTATTTTAGGCAGCAAATGCAGCGCTTCGATGGAGGTTGTTACTCTCTGTGCTTCATGGCTTTATAACTTTGTTCTTTTGTTTGTAAGTGAAGATGCAGGCACGAGGAGACCCAGCGATCAAGCTTGTGCTGCTAGGAAATGGGTCCGTGGGCAAATCCAGTCTCATCGCTCGGTTCGTGGACGATGGCTTCGCTCGCGTGTACAAGCAGACCATCGGACTCGATTTCTTCGAGAAGAAGCTGCAGCTACCACGTGACCAACGAATTGTGCTGCAGGTGTGGGATATTGGAGGCCAGACGATCAACAGTAAGATGCTGAGCAAGTATCTCTTCGGTGTGCATGTGGCGCTGTTGTGTTATGATGTGACGGACGCTCAGTCTTTCAGTGACGTCGAGGACTGGCTGCGAGTAGCGCGCGAGAACGGTAGCAAGCAGATGAATCTGTACCTCGTGGGTAACAAGACGGACCTTGTCGCTCATCGCGTCATCTCGAACGAGAAGCATGAGGCTTTCATTCGACAGCATACACTACTCGGTGGTTTCCTTATGTCAGCGCAGAGTGGAGACAATGTCCTGAAGACCGTGTACCGCATCTCGGCAGCTGCAGCGAACATCCCCGTATCCGAGTTCGAGCTCTCCTTCTGCGATAAAGTAGTACGTGCAGTGATACCCGGCGCGAGCAATGGAGAGCAGGGGGACCAGGAGGCTCGTACAGCGATGGCCGATGAAATCGAGGCCGAAGACAGAGCCAACGAAGCGCGAAAGACTCGGAACACGCAACGCTGTTGCCTCATCATGTAAAGAAAATCTGCATATTGAATAGAAAAAATCTTTACAGAAAATCACACTCAGTTCGTAGAATTTCACGCCGCTCTTCCTCAGTTCCGTTGAGGTAGTCAAGTCGCAGTAGTTCGTTATCCCGCAGCTTTTGTACAGCCGCTGTGAATGTGTAGAGTCGAGGTACGATCACTTCAGTCCAGATATCTCGCTCTTGGCTCGTTGAAGACGCTGGAAGACACAGCGGCGCAACACCCAACGACACGCGTGATATTTGGATAGTAGGACGCGGGTCAGCCCCATAGATACATTGAACCAGATCGCCATGTTCGACCCCCAGCATTTTCATGTAAACTGCTAATTGGATGTGGTCGTAGAGTGGTGGAGGGTTCCGGATGCCTCGCATTCGGTTCTTTACTTCTACCACGACGGGAGTTAACTCCCACTCGTCGTCCATTGATATGGTTAACGCATCAGCCACGCCATCCACCATGCCACAGATGGAAAAGTAGCCATCTTCTTCCTTCTCATCCATCAAGTCTACTGTTTCAGCAGTCTCACGAGATCGTCTACGGGGTCTTTTGAGAACCACTGAACGTTGACTCTGTCCAGCCAGCAGCGCATAGTCTACAGGAGCTATTTCTTTGTCTGCAGTCTCTGGTGGACGTGGGAACGTGAGGAAATAGAAATGCTCATTCGTGAGGCGTACTTTGGACCCAGTCTGACGCTCATAAGCCTGCAGAAGCAGTTAACAGTTAGTACGTCAGATCTTCTCCACTCTAGACTGTCGTGTCGCCCACCTCTAGAGCCAGCGACTCGTTGCGAGTGCCGACACTTGTGTGAATCTTCTCGGCCAGCAGCTTACGCGCCTCCTGCGCTTCGACTTTCGCGAGTTTGTTGCTCTTCTGCGCCTCGACCAGCCGCTTGTCCACGCCCGCTAGCAGCCTTTGAGCCGCCTCCACATGTGCAGGTTTTGCTCGACCCTTTGCCCAGCGCAGTGCAGCCCGAAGCTGCGGAGCCGCCGTCGCTCCACTCTTTTGGACAAGCAGCTCCAGTTCTTCGTCCTTGGACACGAGACGCAGTCGCAGCCGGGCCGCGTCGAGCGCCAGCAGCTCCTCTCGGTCTTGGTACACACAGTCAAGTACCTCTTCCGTCACATCACCGAAGTCGTGCAGCCCTGTGACCAGCGCCACTTTGGACGCCGAGAAGCGCAGCTCCACCATGGAAGAATATGCAGAAAATGATTAAAAAATGGCAACGCTTATGCATCCCATTTCATGTAGCCATTGTTTCTCAAGTGTAGCCATATATACTAGTGGCATGGCTACAGTCATGCACCACACTCAATTGAGTTGAGAAAACGTAAGATGCAATCGCCGACGTTATGGGAAAGACTTTTGATTGGATGAAAACAGTTATTTTAACGCTGAGTCGCGCACTAGAAAGTTTACTCTTCATCACGCACTGACGAGTTCCCTGTAGCACAGGTACTATTGCTGTGACGCGTGCGCCGCTTCCGGCGCCTAAGTGGCCGCCCACATATGTCATCCGGACTTCTCTGCTCCTGGCCGGCTTCCCTGATGAGTCTTAGTACTGTGGTGAGCTTGATTTGGGCATTTCTCCGTTTTCGTTTGCTTGGCTTTAACTCCAGTGTGTTGTACCCAATCTTAAACAGCTCGATGGCATGAACTTCGTCACGGATGGCCGGCATCGGTTTTCTAAGGTCTTTTTCAATCCCGTTTATGATATGCCGCATCATAACTGACCACTCTGACAGTGTTGCTTTCTTTTGTGGCGTGTCCAGATCGTCCGATGGTATACCCTTGTATGGTGGATAGTTAAGCTCCGGATTGCCGAACCACCACAGTATCCACGCCCCCAGCGGATCAATACTTGGAAAGGCGAAGTCTTTTGGAAGCACGTGAAATTTCCCACCCCATGTATGATAATAGCGAGTTTGTGCTGTCGATAAAGTTGATAAGGCTGCTGGTTTCTCTTTTTGAAGCCCAACCTCTTCTAATAACGCTCTTATTTCTTCATGCAAAAGGTCCCTCGTTATATTACCCGCTGCCACACCTTTCTTTTCCAATATCGCTTCCATTCTTTGCTCAAGTTTATCAGGAAGTAAGTCGATAGACTGCTGCTGCTTATCAAGTTTTTTGTAGAGCTCAATGTAGGGCGGAATACCTGTCGGGTGCATCCAGCTCGAATCCCCAAGTTGAAGTTGTTCTTGTAGGCTGTGAAAAACGCTCACACTCGTAAATACTATTGTCGAGAGCAAAGGGTGGTTTGTTGGCATATTCTGCTGTAAATACTCCCTGTGAAAAACCAGCGACGCCAGACATAACTGTAAAATGCCATTTAAATTAGGTTCATCCGCAAGACTCGGAAAAACCGTTCTCAACACTGATGTTGTTGTGCTATCACGGTGGCCATAAAATGTGGCGGTAGTGTAGCAAATTTTGAATCGTTTATAGGCAGCCCAGCAACGACGCGACCTAAAAATTGGTCTCCTGCTGCTTCGTAGCGGAAATAGCGATCCTGAACTCCACCAAGTGACCAACCACAGCGTAAACAAACACTCACAATTGAAGGACCACCAGTACTTCCACCGCACGCAAATGTCGCGACACCTTTTCGTACCGAGTGAGTACCATAGGTTTTTGCGGAACCATCGAGTTTTAGAAGACTACCCAAAGCCTTACTAAATCGAAGCTTCTGGTTGGACCCTGGGAATAGTGGCCCCTGTTGCAATCTCGGGTGGCACGCCAAGTAAATTGCGAGCGCTGTTACCCAACACGTAGAAGGACTTAGCGGATTCGCGTAAACGTGACGAGGATCACGCGGCCCAGTGCCTTCCTGATTCGTTTTTGTCTTGACAAATATTACACCAATGCCATCGTCTTTAGCCACAAAATGTTGAGTTTGTACGGTTTGAACAGATATTGATCTGCACATTAAATTCCATTGGGATGTTAGGAAGAGATGAGAAAAACCTCCATCACCAAGTTCCAAAGTTTCTTTACAGAGTTTCTGGTAAAGCGAGTAGGTCAATGGCTGCTTCCCGGATGTCTTCGGGTTACTAATCTGGTCACTATCAGCCTCCATGCGCTTCATTCCCGAGAAAAGCTGTTTCATTCCATCTCCATATTCAGGCGGCAAAGCTAGACGCCTCACTCTATACAGGTCCTTAATTGCACTCCGATAACCACTTAGTGTCCCAGCTTTCACACCACGGCTTTTGTAAACAAGAAACTGCTCAAAATACGGAGGCGTGAACTCCATTAGATTAAGTTCACCACTGCTGTCAAAGAATCGATCCGTGTTGTGGTCGACTTTAGCAAGCTCCTTGCGAATCCACTTTGCAATGCCGTTCAAGCTACTCTTGTACTTCCCTCGTGTTTCCTTGGTAACACAGGCATCTCGGATTGCCTCCACGTCAGCTACAGCCATCCTGCAGGCCGCGCTTTCGCTGGTCTGTTGCGCGCTTCCTTCACTCATTTTACAGTGGCTTCTGGATAGTTTTAGATCAATTTTGGCCAATTGGAACAGCGTGTTATCGTAAGACGATTCCACTTACGATTTGTTGGAAACTCGGGATGGCAAGGCGTTGTATAGTGAGCCTTTGTCAAAATACGAGTAAGAATATTTCTTTTTGATAAAATGTAAGTGGTCAGCGCTTACGAATTGACGCGAAACTCAATATATTACTTATGAAAGTACAGGAATCCTTCTTTCCGTTTTACTTAACAAATCTTTACTAGGCTCATAAAATAGTATTCCTATTCACATATTACTTGCAACTTGATTCTTCACTCTGTCTCGACAGCACTGTCGGTATCAAACTCGACTGCACTGTCAGTTGTATCCATCACTAACTCCCCACTCGTCACCGACTCCCTCTGCTCTTGTAGCTCCCTTTCACCACCATCTTCACTAGGATGTTCCAGATCTGACAGCTCCAATCTACTCGGAACCTCAGCCAGAGTTTCCAGTCTATCCGGGTCTGGTACAGGCACAGCCAGGTCTGCAGGTGTCCCAAGCTCCGCCATTTCGCCATCAACCACTACAAGCACGCGGTCTACAGCATTCAACAGCATCGCTCTTTGTGCTTGATCATGCTGTGGCGATGCCGTAGCCGACGGTAGTAAAAACAGCACAGTCGCGTCACACAGCTCTTCATGCACCACACGCGATAGGATATCAAGTGTAGCGTCATCCAGAGCAAATTGGGGCATTTCTGGCGCGTCTCCGGGTGGCGGAACAAGCGCAGGAGCGAACGCTAGCGCCACTACAGATGGCTCACTCAGCAGTGCACGAGCCAAACTCAAGCGGAATCGCTTTGTCGGGTTCTGCTGGAGACTTGAAACACCTGGGAACGGTCCGTCCAGTGTAGCCACATTGTCTGCAAGCCCCACAGTACGCAGCACAGTCCACAGTCGCTCGTCTTCGATATCCCTGCCACTTGGATCGAGCTGCGTACGCACCGATCCGTCGTATAATGCAGCGTTAGGTGCTTCTGCTGACACACACGCCACACGCGAGCGAAGAGTACGCAGTCCTAGAGTGGCAATATCCACTCCATCCACCACGATCCGCCCCGCTGTTAACTCATGTAAGCGCAGCAATGCACGACCCACTGAAGACACTGACGACGCTGCAGATGACTCGAGAATAGCCACTTTCTCTCCAGCTTGTAGACGGAACGACACGCCTTTAAGAGCTAAGGGTGGAGCACCCCCATCGCCAATCTCGAACATGTCGGTAAGCTCGTCAACAATCGCAGCAGCAGGATCACGGAAACTCACGGCATCAAAGCGTAGATCGCCCTTTGTGGGCCACGAGAGAGACGGGTTGACTTCGTTAGGCGTAAGAGGAGCCGACGCGCGTCGTGCGGCTGCAGTAGAGTACGCCGCACTCTCCGTGATCACTTCCGCTCCTCGTACAGCAGCCTGCGTTCGAGCGGCAATAGGCAATACAGGACTTAACCAGGCCCACACTCGTACAAGCGACTCCAGCGTGCCACTATCAACCACCAGCGCTTCGTATAGCGCCAAAGCCAGCACACTTGCACTCAGTGTATAACGCAGAGTCAGGAAGGACGACGCTGCCACAATCCCCACGATCACAGCCCCGTACAACTGCACACGTAACGCAAGCCACTGGTCGATATGAAGACCGAGATGAGCATCACGAGCTGCAACATCCAACAGCCAGAAATGGTGACCCAGAACACGATGCAAATGCGCCAGTCCAAAGGCTCGAACAACTCGGGCGCCTGCTAGCGTCTCGGCCGCGTGACGACGAGCGGCCTGTCGCGCTGTGCGCTCCAAGTGAAGAAGATCGCGGGCCGGTCGCAGATATATTCTCGCAGCTTGTACATACATGTACACCACAGGCGCTAGAAGCACTGCATAGTAACGTGTCACTGCCGCGGCAGTCAGTAGCGCTGTCAAAGTAGAAGCTCCAAGAGCCAGCATAGCACCAATCGCAAGAGGGACTCTTGTATCCAACGCAGTGAGATCCTTATTCGTATACACTCGCTCGAGTTCACGTCTTCTGGACAGACTGAGGCGCTTCGATCGGGCCCTACCGCTTCCAGCGCCAAATGCATCAAAGAACACCAGAGGAGCGTGTAGGAAAGCGGACGCCAGGGACAAGAAACCACGACGCGCTCCTTGAACTGCTGCCACAGCGATACCAAGTGAATATCCAAGCGCCAGAAGCCCAGCTCCTAATGCCAACGCAGCGTAAATGAGTTGATCTGCCACCAAGTTCGTTTGACTGCTTGAGTGGACCCAGTACGCGACCCACAGCTCACTCATCAGCTGCAAAGCTTGCCACATGAACAGCAGGATGAAGAGCAACAGGGCGATTCGAAGACCGCCAAGAACTTGCGTATAAGCACGGACCGACTTGAGCAGCCATTCCCCCTCTCTCCACTCTGCATCTGCTGTTGTTTCACACGAGAGAAACTCGCGCATCGGTCGTTCATTCAGTGAATTGCGACTTGTGTTGACGATATTCTCCATACACAACAGCTCGACGTTTGCAGGCTCCTCTGTCGGGCAATATGGCGGCTCATCGGTCCTCACAACGTCAACACCAGAAGCAGAGTACTGCACCCAGCTGTCCTCGACAGCTTCTTCCTGTTCTTCGTCGCTGTCTTCGTCTCCTTCTTGCTCCTTCCGTCCCTTACCTTTATAAATATCCCGCGTATGCACAAGTCGACCGCCGTCTTCAAAGCGAATGGCGTCGTCTACCAACTCCGAGTTAATGAACTCTGCACGTGTCGTAACAACAACTCGTGTCTTGTTGCGTAGGAGTCCTAGCAAACAGCGAGAGAAAATCTCACGCGCTGCAGATCTCGGGTGGACACGAGCCAGTGGGTCGTCTAGAAGATACACATCTGCATCACTATAGCAAGCACGCGCCAAACTGACAAGAGATTGTTGTCCTGGAGTTGGTTTCCAGTCTTGGACCAGTGTGTGATCACCAGTTGACAGCATTGCAAGAGGATTAACGAGAGCACAGGCGTCAAGCACGCGCTGGTACTTGCGACGGTCAAATGGAAGACCGAACAGCACATTATCACGCACAGAAAGTGTTTGTTGCAGCCACGGTTGCTGCGGACAGTAAGCTACGGAACCACCGACATACACGCGCCCAGCAGCACCGTCACTTCCATCACGCGCTTGCAATTCACCCACGAGAGCCGATAGAAACGAAGACTTTCCACTGCCTGGACGTCCATGAACCACTAGCAGCTCTCCAGCGCCCACACTCACGTCCAGATGCTGGAAAATCACTGGACCGTTTGTAGCCCACCCCAACGTGGCATCTTCAATAGCAATGACGACATCTTGTGGATCGTACTTGGCTACCATCCCCAGACTGTCACGTCCAGCTACAGCGTACGGATTCAGCTCTTCCTGGTCCATAAAGTGCGACAAATTGTGCAGCGATTGCCACGCCGCCCGAGCTCCTAGTATCGCCTCGGGAAGCGATCGAAGTGGCGTCTGCATGAGACGCACAAGCGCCAGTGTGGCAAATGCTGATGCTGGAGTGAGTGGGTGCGTGGACGAGTGGTAGCCCACAACCAGGGCGGCTGTGGCTACTAATACCGGCGTCGCGAAGTTGAAAGCTGCTTCGGCGGCACCTCGCACTTGGAATCGCCACAGAGCTGCCAGTTCACGACCGCGTGTGGCATTTACACGCGCTCTTGCAGCAGGTTCCCACGCATGTAACTTGACTGCAGGCATAGCGTCGACCATTTCGTTTGCTGAGTTCTGTCGGTCCTCTCGTGTTCGTCGTAGTCGGTCTAGAGAGCGGAGCTGCAGTTGATTCAGTACCTGGGAGACCACGAGTGTCATGACTAGTGCACCCACGACAGCTCCACATGCTGAGACGCCAATGAACTTTTCGATCAAAGCTAGAATCAGCGCCAACATTAATGGAGCTACCCATAGTTCGTGCAGACATGCAGCGCCATGCAGTAGCTGCATCACATCAGACGCGTACAGAGCGTCAGCGTCTCGTACTGAGGCGTTTGGGAGTCTCAGGGCCTTCTGGAACACCAGACTCTGCAGTGCCGCAGTGAGTCGCAGCGTCAACGTCTGCATCTCTGCGCGAACGAAGGCTGAGAGAAGTGAGCGCAGTATTCGGGAGAAGAGAAGCGTTCCCAGCCAGAAAAGAAGGCTGTGTCTAGTGTCGTCGTCCTCTTGGTATTGCTGCTCTTGTTCCTGTAACAGTAGCACGCCTCGAAACAGCGCATAGGGCCCCAACAGGTCACAGAGCTGCACGATGGCATGTAGAACGCCGAGGCCAACGAACTTCAGCCCATGCGCCTTGACGAAAGCCATTGACAAGGAGCCACTCGTGATCCATGCGCGTTGCAGCGCATTGGTGCCAGGCTCGGCCCGCGCACGAGGCGGCAGTTCCCAGACGTCCGCTTGTTGGAGCCCTCGTTTGGCAGATCCTCGGCTTCGCTGGCGCTGTTGTTGCGGCTGGAACTGCCTCTGATACTGCGTATGAGTCTCCGGCCGGTTGGCAAGTGTGACGGACGGCATGACCCACTGTAGTAGAAGGCGGCTGGTGAGTGACGCACACTCGACCGGATGAGCGAACACCTGGGGCGGTGGCGCACCAGACAGCAGCGGCTGGCGCTCCGCATGGGAAGTGGACGAGGTCGATAAGACGGCGGAACGAGCGAACATATCGCTGTCGGCACCCGTGCTTGCGCTGCTGCGACGCGGGTGCGAGATCGGCGGCATCATTTTGGGCTGATCTCTTTTTCGCCGATGATTCTCAGTGAAATGCACACTAGTAAATTGAAGAACACTAAACAACAAGACTAATATCAGGTCTTATCAATATTTCATACTAAGTATGAATACTAGTAGTAGTTGTAATACATATAATATTAATGTCGGAAGCGAGGTACTCTCTCTGGAGTAGTAGTTGTTGATAGCTCAATATGATACAAATCTTCAGTCATCCCAGTAGCTCTACCTACAAGAGAATTTTCCTATAGACTACATAACAAAGGCCACAATCTTGCGGCAGCGGACGGGTATGAAAGCTATCATACTCTGCTTTTCATTCGACAGTATGTATTTGCTATAAATCTCATTGTACTATAAAAAAACATTATTCTGTGAAACACTAGTATTATAACTTTGGCTTGGTTCATTTTCTTTTGGATAATAATGTGCTACTACAATTCTTTTTTACAAAAACAGTATCAGTACTAGTAGTTGTAATAGAACTAGTAGTGAAAGTATTTTAAAGTAGTGATATCATAGTAGAGATAGCCGTTGATGGCACATTAATTTCATGTACTTGCCGGACACAGATGTTTGATGATCACATGGTCATAATGATCTTAACGTATATTAATGAACACTGTATCTCTCGAAGCTCACAATACACTAATACTGTATACTACTATTCAGATGATTGATATCCACTAGTAGTATTAGAATGTGCAAGAGTATTCTTTGTACTTTACTCTGTAGGCTACTACTTAAGCCAATATCTGTGAATATGCATTCTAGTAAAAAGCATTTTATCCACTTGGTTTCTCAATGATCACAGCAACTACTTTCTAAAATATTATATTATATTATTCCAAAATTTGTCATTGGAAGTTAAATTGATTTTGTATCATACTAATAGTTCTAAAGATGGTCTCATTATTCACTAATGAAAAGGCTTATATTACTATATTATAAAGTTAGAGTTTAATTTTTTATAAAATGTAATATGAAAACTAATAATGACATTAGCAAATGTCATTTTTAGTTTACTTTAATTTGTAAAAACCTTTGTTATGCATTACTAGTTTGTTCTTGACAATTGCTGTAAGAATGTTTTTGGTAGACTTTCCGCTCACTGAGGCTGAATAACAGAAAATCCGTTGTCACGTATAAGTTCTTATTGAGTTATTGCTTCTTCAAACTGTAGTTGTTCTAGAAACAAAATTTTCACTTTCTCTCAAAGATTTTCAGCCGATTAATAATAGTAGTTTCTCAGCTATACTGTTTTGGATGGAATTATAATATCCGAACTATATCTCTAATTCTAACATGATAACATATCATTTTATCTGCTTAATTTGATATGAGTAATTTGATGAATTAGCAATATTTGCTATTCTACTACCAATCGATGTCCCAAATGATTACTTGAAGTCGAACTTCTCAAGACAACAGTGAATGAGGTTGCTCAACTTGAGCCCAAGTCCCTTCCAAGCATAGAGAGGTTGCTGCCAAATTCAACGCTGCTTAGTCAAGCCGTTCCTCTCTCTCTCTGTAAGCGAGCGCGACTTCAATACGTGTGGCCCAGCAATGGAGTTGTCACTGGCACACTTCAACATTGGCTTCGGTGGACCACAAGCAACAGCAGAAAAGTCGAGAGGCTAAGTGTTCTTCCGACCTCTCTCGTCACGAGACTCTCGTGTGGTCTGAGGTTGGCGGGAACGACGCCAAGAGCTCGCGTTCGTGATTTGAGCGCTGCGCCTGTGGCACAGGCTGTGCTGGGGGCCGATATTGACTCAAGGCGATGCTGCTACGCAGAAGCCCGTCTCTACGAACGGCATTAGGACACGCCCCGACAACGTGGCGGCGCTCGACCATCGCAACGAGGTCTCGTTCGCGAGCGACGTCAGCATAAGCGGCGCCTGGCTTGTATGTCTTCCATATCGTCGCACTGGGAGCGGGGCGCATAATAATTCTCCACAAGCTCGAACTCAGGGGATGCACGAAGCACATGCGGCGGTAGCTTGCAAGTGGCAATGCCATTTCATGCGCAAGGGAATGTGGCCAGGATGGGGTGGCAGATGCTACACTGTTTTTTTGTAAGGAGAAAAAACGATGTACATATGGTGTGGTGCGGTCCGTACCCTAAAGTCAGCTAGAAAAAGGAGCCGGTCATCGTTGTTTGCCATAGTAAAAGCAGCGCAGTGGCGAGCATGACCTTCGTGCTCGTAGGTCCTGCGCGCGGGCGGCTCAAATGCGCCCTCTTGCTGCTAGTGGTGGCGCTCTCGGGCGTCTGCTCCGCCTTCAACAGCACCGAACAGGACACAGGTACAGGCTCCATAGCTCCAGCCACAGGGACGACGACCACCACAGCAGAAGTCACTGCGGACGATGAAGAAGGCGAGACGCTGCTACAGAAGCAATTGGTGACGCTGAGGGTCTGCGGTTGGCTGTCACTGCTGCTGTACGTGGCACTATCGCTGGCCGTCGCGTGGCGCACCTCCCTACACTTCCTGCACTCGAGCGCCGGCGCCAAGAAGGCTTTCCACGTGACGCTCCTCGTAGCGACACTGTTGCAGCTTCCCGAGGCCGTCGAGTGGATCTGGTACCCCACATCACAGACCTGGGAGGTCATGTACGTGTGCCGACTCTACTCGCTACTGCTGCTCTCCTTCTGCAAGTCGTACCTGGCTGTCTGTTGGGCTGGCGTCGTCTCGGCAGGTCAGCGACTGGCACGACGCCGCATGACCAAGATCGTCACCGTACTCAACGCGCTACTGATACTCTGGGGCGTGATAGTACCTATCTTGATTTCCAGATACACCGACGACATCTACGGCCAGTACAGCTTTATGAAAAGCGCTCTCCGAGGCGTGCTGACCTATTCAGGTGTGCTTGTCGTGCTCGCGTACGGCGTTCTGCTGGGATACCAGGGTTTCCGTCTACGTCGGCGTCTGCTGCTTGCACGTGGAACTGTCCCGGCCGCCAGCGTGGAGAAGTCGCTCAATCAGCTTATGCTCGCCATCTCCATCTTCATCGTGTCGGACGTGGTGCGCATATTGGCGCTGATACTCAACGAGTCGGGTGCTGCCATGTCCATGATCGTGTATCTCATTCTCTACAACATAATCCCCAATATCTTCCCGACCATCTGCATGCTCTACCTCATGAGAAGACTCACGGGTAGAGGGGGCAGCGACGTGGGCGTGAGTCACATGAAGGGAGTCGGCAGCAAGCGAACGCTGTCCAAGTACATGACGGAGGCCGATTCCGACGGTAGCACTGGAAGCGACAGTGCGGGTCGCGCTTGCAACGAGAACGCCATTGCCAGAGCGCAGTGGGAGCTGCAGTCCCAGCAACAATACCTTCACCACCAACAGGACCAGATCCAAAGCGCTCGAGAAGCACAGCAGTCTCCGACGTTCTGTTGGGTCCGCGAGTCCATGGAGCTCCGCTGAGCGAGCCTAGCAACACGTAGATAGACCGCTTCAAATGGACGTCTTAAGTTATTCACCATCACACACCCGTCTGCTTAGTTGATCAACAGTTACAGCTACATTCCACCCCAACTTGACAGCTGAACCTCCTGTGAACGCAACAAAGCAAGCTTTTCACGCAGCCGACGTTGCTGTACGAGCAGGGAGCCCAGTTCATTGAGACGAACGCCACAGCGTAGAGCAAGTCGTGGAGGTCCGTGCTTCGTCACTTCAGATTGTTTCGTACGTCGCAGCGACTCAGGAAGCTCCAACTGCAGCTCGTACGTCGCCATTGGCACGTCTATCGAGCGCGAAGAAGGTCTGGAGGTCACTGAATGCGTCCTTGGGACAGAGGATCGAGATGAATTTATGTCACCTGTTTCGTCTTCGTTGCCAGAGGATGACGACTCAGATGAAGCTTTTGGCTTTGGCTTGGTAGCTTTCGTTTCTGCTACACTAGCTGCGGCAGGCAACCCCACCGCAGCGGTGGGCAACGTAGAACTGCTTGTGCGAGTGATAACATCGTCAATTCCAAGCTGCGCACGCCCCAAAACACGTCGCTGCCTCACCGAAGGTATCATTGGACCACCGTCGCAAAGACGCAGAGCTAACACGTCTCCCAGAGCTGTTACAGGCAACTCAAAGCTCTCATGCCACAGTGGAGATCGACTTTTCTTGCTGACCGACGTATTAGCCATTTGTGCTGGCACAGGCGATGCGATGCGGCCACCAGTTTCTTTCTTCGCAGCCTTGGAGGCTTCCAATGACTTCGTGCTCATTGAATCGCCTCGTGAGCTCCCACTGCCGGTTCCAACAGTCCCAGACTGTACGCAAAACTCCACAAACGAGTGAATGGGCGACGCTATCGGAAGAAGACTGATCCCTTGCACTTCCACGTAAAGAACACCAATGCTGGGCGTGTCGTCTTCACTGTCTCGAAGCTCCACAATCCTCTTTTCCAGTCCTAGCATCTGCATTTGCTGTTGACGCCATTGATCGCGAAGTTCTTCAGCGGCGTCTTCCTCGCCTTTGTCGCCAGTGACTACATAACGAGGCACACCATTAAGGAAGACGCGTCCTGGAGGGAGCGCTGCCTTGGCGCTTGCCGCGAGATGGGTACCAAGGTGTCCAAGGTATTTGCTCTCCAGCGCTGCTTGCTTAGCCCTCAACAACTTGAGACGACGGTCTTCGGTAAGATCTTGATGGTCTTTTAGCGCATAGGATACCCATCCGACAAAGGCAAATAGAGCTCCCAACGCCACGACGTGCTGTTCAAATGTCTTGTTATCGAGGTCGGCAGCCGTCGTATTCAGAAAAATCATCAGCATGAAGACAGTGGAGTGAAGAATGGCACCTATTCGCAGAACGTGCAGGTAGCCGATCCATGAGCCAAGAGAGAGCGTCTGAATTGGAAAAGGTCGCTGCGCATCATAGCACAAGCTGTGTGCATCCACACGTATCTGTAATGCTGCAACAATCCAAGCTAAGACACAGCAAGACAGTGGAGCTAAGGGCGCAAACCAAGCCACAAAACCCAGAGGTACCAGAAGCTGTGCGTAGTCGAAAAGTACTCCCTCGTACGGCACCAATGACAAGTCGGTTTCGATACTTGAACCCGTGGACGCTGCCACCAGCAGTGTCGTTGTGGGCCGGACATTGCCTCCTTGTGTTCGCTCAACCATTCGAAGAGGTCTCATTACCGCCTCTGTCGATACTTGTCTCCATACATTACCACCACAAACTAACTTCCACACTGCCCAGCGTAGACCACACAAAGCGACAACGACATCTAACCCGAGTAGTATCAGCAGCATGCGAGCTGCTTGGTCATTGCTCGAGACATTGACTTCAGCATTTTCAAAGTGTTGACACTGACCAAGTTTGCAGCGTACTGGTCGCAAGAATGCCAGTCCCCACAGCGCACTGAAACAATTGGCGCTCTGCAGTAGTGCAAATTTAAACGTGAGCTGAGCGTCATAGTCACGCTGTAGTCGGTGATTTTCCCAGTTGGTGAGCGCTCGGCTGCAACGTGCCAGGTGCGGTATCGCACACTTACTTATCAGTGCTATCACTCCTAGCGCCACGTTGAATCTCGAGGAAGTCTCGGTTGCAAGAGCTTGAAAGTGGTTACTCGCCACTAGCACAGCATTGGCCGCCGCAAGCTCCAACGTAAGAGCCACAAGCACCACCGTTGACATCAACCGACGTGCAACCTCCTTCCCGATCGGTGAATACGGCTCCAAACGAAGGGTCACAGGGCTGCGTCGCATTCGTCCACGGAACTGCGGCCTTGGTAATTGGAGGAGTGGATTGACTGCACTCCCACCGTCACTTGGTGTGCTGCCAGACCAACGAGCAGCAAAACGTGCCTCTTGCAGCTCCCACTTGCGCACAAAGATCCCCAGGAACGCACACGAACACAAACAGAAAGAAGCTTCTGCCTCTCGGAGCCTCGATGTCTTCGCTGCAAGAACCGCAAGTACCAACGCCAGGAATCCGAGCGTCCTCAATGCACTCGCTTGGAAAGAAGCAAACGCGAAGTCTGTAGAAAAGCATAAGACTGCATTTGTCAGCACACACAACTAAAGAAAATAAGCGAGCAAACGTACAGAGTGCAAGCTGCTCCCCAAAGTAATTCCGCACATGGAGAAGTGGATCTGCTGTCGGTTCAGAGCTACGGAACCACTGGTAAAGGCCGCAAAACAATCTCCACGGACTTGGGAGTGCTCCCCACTGAACTCGAAGTACATCCAGGGATGTGTCCACGTCTGTAGCTCTGTGGGTATGTGGACAGAGATGATGGTCCAGTAGTCCGCGCTCCAGCAGTGCGTCACAGTCAAACTCGGCATCTATCAGCGCCTTCGTCAGTCGGATCTTGTCCACCACGCGAAAGGGAGACAAGGTACTTCCGTCACTGGCTCCACCTCCGTCTCCTTCGTCATCAATCTGGCGATACACGTAGCGTAGCGCAGCAAGATCACGAAATGGCAGATACACCACCCCTTCTTCAGCCTGTCCTCCGGTCTTGATAGCGGAGAATCTCTGCAGAGCACGCAATCGACGAGACCACATCCCGCTGTCCTCATAGTCGAAGATCTGCGCGTCTTCCGCGGTTATCTTACCTGCAAGGAAGAGTCGGTAGATCTCCTCTTGTGCTTCAGCTTGACTCCACAGCTTTGTCTCTGCCTTGCTATCAATTTCAAGAGCACTAGAAGCGGGCATTCGCATCTTGAGTCGCTCTGCTGTAGCTCTCAGCAACGCTAGAGTAGGACGGAAGCTCAGCAATATCCGGCCTTTGTCTTGACTCTCAGTGCGCGGACGAATTATCATCCCAGGTAAAGCCGAGAACCGCGCGATGATGACGTCCCGCATGAGTTCCTGCAACGCCGAGAATGGGATCATATCCTGTGCCATGGGTGCACCCGAACGAAACTTGGCTTCCCAGGCTGCACGTAGCTCGTCGACTGCACGCGCCTCTCGTGCTGGTCCTCCGGCCGTCACTCCACGTAGCATCTCACACACGTCAGCGTAGCTGATGCGTGGCATCTCTCGAGCCGAGGGCACCGGGAACACCAGCGTGTAATAGAACGTCTCGAGCACATGCTGCTCGCCCCGCGGTGAAGTCCCCGGGCTGCCGACGATCCCCAGCGCCACCGAGTTGTATGACATGGCAGCTCGATCTTCCAATTGATCCACACGAAAGATCGCTATTGGACGTCGTTTCACGTTGACCTCGACGAGACGCCGACCCCAAGGTGGCAACGAAAGTGAAGGAATGCATGTCCTCTCCGCACGAACCGCAGGAGCTGGAACCCGAGGTGCCGGCTATAGGAGTCACTGCCGACCTCGCGAACAACCTTCGGAGCACGAGGTGCGTTCCATTCTTTGCGTTTGATGGCGTCTAGTTGACTCAACCTTCAAAGTAATATTGTGCAGGCCCTTCAGTGCTTCGGACGAGCGCGGCGGAGATTTGTTGTTAGTTCTTGTGCATTTCGGGCGGAATCTGGATGCGCTTGTTACCAAAGATGTTTCGACAAAGCTGAATGGTACTACTATCGCTGGAGATCAACTCAACACGTATGTGGTCGCTTCGGTTGGTGTCTTTACCGGATGCTCCAACCTTGTGCAGTGCCGTCGAGGAGACGCCACCAGAGCAGCAGATACGTCAACATTGCCACTAGAAGGCAGAGTATTATACGAACACAAGTTTTCTCCATATGCTGCGACGCGCGTTGTCGAAGCCAGCACTTCACCTTCCTGGAACGAGGTGCTAGCCATCCCATTACCCACAGGGTGGCCACAGACTATAAACCAGCAGCTAGGAGGTGCTGGAGGAAGAGCAGGGGTAGCAATCACCGAAGATACAAAACGCTTGGCTCTAAAACTCGACATTGTGGAACGTGGGGATAGTCATCAGGAAGATTTCTTGCTTGGAACGTGCATTCTCCCCCTTGCCAATGTCGGATGTCAATTCCAGCAGACACACTATGCATTTGCCTTTCCACCGAATGACACGAAGAGCCCGTTAGACCATACTGCAGGCACTTGCGTGTATGTGTCACTGGATGCAGCCTGCCGAGGTCCAGTGCTCAGTACCAGTTCTCTGGAGCATGTCGAAATCACTATCGAGTCTTTCACACCTGTTGTCGTTACTGGCCATGAAGATGAAGCAGAGGCACTCGACTGTACAAGTCTCGGCGTCCTGGTAAACTTCCACGCTGATGAGAGCACAAACTCCTCACAAATGAAACCTGTGGAAGCGTACGGGGTGCTCGAAAACCACTTCACATTTCTCCACGATGGTCAAGCACTTGATACTGCCACAATCGATATGTCAGTAAGAAAGACCAAGCTTGTTGGCATTACACCTTCGTCGTCCTCGGCAACAGGCAGCGCTTCAGGGGTGTACGAGTGGTTCTTCCCTTTCAGTTTCACATTGGGGGCTGGAAGTTACCAAGACTTTACTTCGACCGCAGTAAATATTGCACTTTTCAACACTTCATCGCTGCCGCACAAACTTGTTGGTCGCGGTCAGCTCCAGCTTGCATCACCCAAGGCTCAAGGTGCGAAGAAAGATGGATCACCACTGCGATACACCGTAATTCCAATCACATCTAGCGCCGACTGCTCTCGCGTCCATGGTCACATCGCTTTACGTCTGCGCTGGTGGGATACTGCTGCTTGGAGCGCCTTCATCGGTGACATTCCTGCTCGACGCGTTGTCTGCACAAACCGGTGGAATCGCTTACCACGACCGACAATTGCTTGGATGGGAGCACTTCTCCGTGGCCTTAATCGCCACCCTGTAGCTTCGATATGCGATGCTGGAGGTGTGTCTGGAGTGTTGGCAGAGCTGCTTGCTAAGTCTTCATCACGTGAAGAGTATAAGCGAAATCTTCCAAGGCTGCAAGATCAGCAGCACCAACAACATCACCAAACCTCACCCACCAGACTTAATAGCATAGAGACAGACGATACCAGAGCCTTGCTGAGAGAGCAGCTCGCCCATTTGCAAGCTGAAGGAACTGCACAGCGCCTTCAGATTGAAAGAGTACGCCTTGATGCGCTTCATTTCTCGTTGACGATATACTAAACCAACCTTAATGACGGAATAGCTCCAGAATGAGTTGGATACACGTTTAGTTGCCATCAAGACGTGTGGGTTGAAGATCGTGGCCTTACGGGTGAGTTTTCTCATTCTCAGATTCCACTAGTTCGTTTTTCTGATGCCTGCGTTGACGCTGTAACAGAGAGAGGCACGTCAAAAAGATCAGCAGATACAACAACTCAAGGAGCAGATCGAGTCTGCACAGCGTCGAGAGCAGCAGCAATTAGCCGAGTTAATGGCCTCTACCAATGGGAATGGAGTAGCTTTCCCTGTGCGCCCAGAGCATCAAGCAGCATCGCAGCGGTTCACGTTGCTAGCCACGAAGTACAATGAGCTGGATCGTGAATACCAAGCCGTGAAGCAGCAATTAACTGATGCACAGGAATCTTTGAGCTCGCTCGCCGACCTAGAGACGCGTCATGACAAGCTGCAGGAGGCTCACCTGGTACAATCAGCTCTGGTGCAGCGCCTACAGCGTGACAAACAGCAAGCAACCGCGCTCAAGGTGAGGATGGCCTGTTCCTTGCTATAGACTAAGCTGCGTGTTTGACTCACCACCGTCGTGTCTTGCTAGAAAGCGGTGCGGATGCAGGAGAAAGTGATTCGTCAATTCGAGCGGACAGTCGCACAGCAGTCAACAGAGATACCGGAGCGGTCATCAATACGTCAGCACGCACTCGGAACTGAGATGCCAGATATCGACGGTGGAGATTGTGAGACGCGAGAGGCCCTGCTGCGTGTACGCGTCCAGGTCCTGGAACAGCAAATGCAGACGAATGCACGCGAAGCTGCGACTGAAATTAGTTCTCTACGCCTGCGCATCTTGGAGCTGGAGACGACAGGGAGCCGTCGGACTGGGAAATAGAGCGGCAGCGACGTCGCTCGCTGCCGGTTTTTGATTGTTCGTTGGTCTGTCTGGTTAGGAGATAGATATCTAGAGATGTTGCTCTTCTCGTAAAAAGAGAGGATAATACTGTTGCTACTTCTTGTCGTAGCGTGATTTCTTGATGCCGAGGCCTGCCACAAAGCCCTCGCCTTCCTTTCTGCCCTCGTTAGTCTCTTCCGTCCATGTCTTCTTCATGCCTTCCTCGTGGAAGCCCAGCTTTTCCAGCTCTTCGGGCTTCATCAGGCCCCTGTGCCGTAATGTATAATACATTAGCGTGAGACCATCACTCTGCAAGCACAAAAATAATTATTGCCGCACTTGTCCATGCGGCACTGCAGATAGGCGGCCGAGAGCTTCTTGCAGTCGATGTGGCTATTACTGTGCTCGCGCATGCAGGCTAAGAACTCCTTCATTGCAGGCTTACACTCGCCGTAGTGGTCCAGAGGGAACGAGCCCTTCTCGGGCGGCCGCTTGCTCTGCGAAGGCGCCTGCGCTGCGTTCATCCTGCTTGTCAATGCGGAACTCCGAATAGAGGACCGCCGTTGATAATTATTTCAAAACTAGCCTATTTTGATGTGCATGTCATCAATTCAACATACTTTCTCCCAGTAATACACTTTACAGCTATACTAATATTACGCTTCATATAGCCTCAAGATACTCGGCACACTTTTGATAGCGATGTTGACCCCGGCGGTGCTCATCGGCATCGCTGCAGGCGCCATGGTGTTCGTGGGCTCGCTGATGGCAGTTTTCCTTCTGCTTCGCCAAGGAGGATCCTTCGACCGCATGAAACAGGAAGCAGTGGGGCTGCCGGCTACGCTGGGCGAACAGAAGCCACTGCTGTACGATGAGCTACTTGACAAGGCAAAGACGCTGGAGCTTCGTCCCCCGTTGCTTGGGATCGACAAGTTGCTGGAGGGAAAGCGAGTGTGCATAAGAGACTTTGCAGCCTCCAGTGACATCGCCGACCTCTTTGCCGTCTCCTGCGGAGAACCACGCGGCGGCATCTTCCGAAATTTGACCTTCAGCGCTGACGAAATGATCTGGCGATATCTGCCGCATGGACCCTTCGCTTCGGTAGCTGAGCTCAAAGAATTCTACTCTACAGAGGAAATGGATGCTCGTCATTTTGTGCTGGTGGAGCGTGAGAGCATGCAGCATATAGGCATGGTGACACTTGGCGAACACTCGCCACAGAACCTCCGCATTGAGTTGATGAACTTGTGGCTCGTTCCGGCTTTTCAGGGCTCAGCAGCACTGACAGAAGTCGTGCTGCTGCTACTGAAGTATCTGTTTGATAGCGGATACCGTCGAGTGGAGTGGCGATGCGATGGTCATAATGTACGGGCGCGCCGGGCTGCGCACTCATTGGGCTTCACCTTTGAAGGCGTGATGCGAAAACACCGTATCATCAAGAACTGTAATTGCGACACAGTCGTGTTTGCTGCTATCAACAGCGAGTGGGGAGTCATGGAAG
Source organism: Phytophthora nicotianae INRA-310 (assembly GCF_000247585.1). NCBI lineage: Eukaryota > Oomycota > Peronosporomycetes > Peronosporales > Peronosporaceae > Phytophthora > Phytophthora nicotianae. The sequence continues at coordinate 66,827 of NW_008649035.1, forward strand.
AACACTTGCAATACAAACTTCATCAAGCTCTGCAGAAGGAGGAATCAAATGCACCAAATGAAGGAGAAACTGAAACGAAGAAGATACGGTAGATGATGAAGTAGAGCAGACGCTAGGTGCGCATGCATACTGGTGGTATATGTTTCGTGGTGAATTCTCTACCGAGTCTATGATTTGTGTCGTATTATCCTGGATGTTGGTTTGCTCTTTGAAGCGCGTACTAACCCAACTACCAGCAAACTAGTCGATCTTTTCAATCCGATCACTCTGACTGCCAGATCGCCGCGCCTTCCGGTAGGCGTTGTGGTCGACCAAATGCACTTCTGCATGCTCTAGCCAATTGATGACAGCAAAACCGCTCTCCGGATGGTTCATAAGCCAATGGTATGTGAGCCAAACTTGGATCGTGATGTAGATAGCGATGAGCACGTCAAGTGTGTAGTGCAGCCGTGTGCCTACGATAGCGAAGATACCACAGGCCGACAGGATGTAGTTGTAATAGCGGATCATCCACAACACAAACGGGAAGCGTCGGGTGAAAGGCGTGTTCAACTCCGAACGCACACAGTACTGCAAGTATCAACAAGCGGTCTCGGTAAGCAAATCGAACGCAATGACGCTCAAGGCACAATTTTGATCGTACCGTTCTGGCAAACATGCAACAGAGAATCAAAAAGACTGCGTGGCCGCTAAAGATCATATCACCGCATGTGATGTGCTGTGACGGGCGGATCAGCACTTTCCAAGCGCGGAAGAAGGCTCTGCAAGCAACAGAAGAGGGTTATCAGACGCGTTCCTACTCACAATAGGGTCAAAAACCGTGTACGCACTTTGGGAAAATCGGGAGAGACTTGTAGTTACCACGTTCTTTGCTGTCGAACTGGGAGATACACATGGGGCTAGCGTCCGGCAGCGATGTGACAGCTACGCAGCATGCTCGCATGACGTTGATGATAGCGAAGATGAAGCAGAAGCGACGTAGGATCAGCAGGCGCTGCAAAGATAAATCCAACCACAAATGCAAATGTTTAGGCGAGATCGAATGGAAAACGAAAGGGACAAACGTACCCGCGGGTGCAGAATGAGGATAAACGACGTCAGCATACCCACAGCAGCCAGGAATTCGTCCGGCAGGTCGAACCATTCAATGTACGTGGTTTGGCCGTAGATCTTGGTCATAACAAATCTGAAGAGATCATGTCCGAGGTCCGGGAGGGTCTTGTGGTTGGTATTCTCCTTGGCAAGATCGAGGATCACCACATTGGGAGTGCGCCAACTGTCAGCAATAGCAATCGTCAGCACCAAAGCCATCAGCATCCATAATAGAAAGAGGTATCTACCCTGCAATAACGGCAGCCAGTGTGTTGAGGTACGAGGCAATGGCGAAGATCGACAGCGAGAAGGCGAGTCGCGAGAGGTAAGCGTAGCTGAGCATCTCGGCAATGAAACCCTGTCGACCCGAGTGGTCGATAGCGCGTCCCTTGATGTACTGTAAGTTCTCGCCTACGCGCGTGCGCTGGTCAGAAACATAGTCCGACATGTCTTGCAGGTTTTTCTCCACGCGCGAGCGTAGCAGAAGCCCGCGTCTGGACACGAGTGCACGCGCCGTTGCGGCAACAACACCCACGAGGAGCAGAAATGCCGAGATGACGATGATGAAGCCTGAAGGATCAAAGGCCGATACGGGCCGCGCCTTCATGGCGTAGAAGTGCGACGTGAAGTAGTCCGTCCAGCTCTCCATGGCGAGCTCTGAGGTGGTGGGTTCCTTCCAATGCTGTCGGCTGGAGTGAGGGGGTAACTGCTCCTGCTCTTGAAGACGAATGGAAATCGTCCAATCGTAATTGATCGATAGATTATACTTCAATTCAGTAAGGTCGAGTGTGGACACTATTGGGGAGGTGGTTACGTACCACCGGAGTTGAAGCAAAGAGTACGCACCGCTCAACTTGCAACGATGACCGCCACCAGCGAGATGGCCACGACTATCCCTATTGATGCATTAGAATGTCTAACTTATAAGCCTGGATTCACTGGCAGTGGTGGTGAATCTGCAAGCTGCAGCACTGATGTTGGATGCGAATGTATCCATCCATTTTTGGAGCTCTTCATAGTGACGTAAGACACTAAATCGTACTTTCCTGAGATTCAAATTCGCACTTAATCGAGGCAACCAATTTGGCGGGAAACGTATCAAAGCTGCGAAGGAAGCATGTCGACGACTCCAGCGGTGCGCGTGGCGACGCCCGAGATCCGGCTGCACTGCGGACCCACGGGGCTAAATGAGGCTGTGCTATCGCTGGACTTCCTACGACCTAATGCAGGAGAGGCTACCACGACTGACAAGCCGCTGCTGGCCACGGGGGGCGCCGACAAGGAGATCAAATTATGGCGAGTTGGTGAGAGCGAGGATCCCGAGGCCAAAGGCAACGTAGCGCTCGAGTTCGTTTTCAGCCTGTCAGGACACGACCGCAGCATTAACTGCGTGCGTTTCTCGCCTAACGGCGCTTACCTAGCGTCTGCCAGTGATGACACGTCTATTATCCTCTGGTCCAAACCCAAGACTGCAGGAGACGATTGGCGCTGGGACCACATCTCTTCGCTCAGCGACGTGGGGCGCACCATTCTGTCGCTGGGCCACAAGGGAGACATCACGGATCTGTCCTGGTCGCCCGACTCAGCCTTCCTCGCGTCTTCATCAGTCGACAATCGCTGCGTCATCTGGAATGTCGAGAAAGGGGACGTGGCGGAGCGGCGCAAGGATCACACTCAGTACGTGCAGGGCGTGGCCTGGGATCCGCTCAACGAGTTCATAGTGACGGAGGGCAACGACCGCACGTGCAGAGTCTACTCGCTCAGTGGATTTGGAGCGGTGACGCGACCGAGCGGGAAGAAACAGGGACGTAAGCTTATGTGCATCCAGACGCTAAAGACCCGCGAGTTCCCTTCAAAGCAGAACGGGTCGAGTACTCCAGCAACAACAGCCACAGGTGACCAAGGGGATAAGGATAACAGTAAGAAGGCAGAGAGTGAAGTCGCTTCAGGAGACGCACCCACCAAAGCTCCAGCCCAACCGAAGCATCGAATGTTCCTGGATGATACGTGCCCCGCATTCGCACGGCGACCTGCGTGGACACCTGATGGAAACTACTTTCTGGCGCCTACTGGAACTTTCCGCTCGAGCGAGTCGGCGTCTCCTGTGAACACAGTATACGCATTCTCACGTGGCAATTTGAGTCAGCCGACACTGCACCTGCCTGGACAGGAGAAAGCTTCGCTTGCTGTCCGCTGCAGTCCTCTTTTGTATAAATTGCGTCGTCCGGATGGCCAGGCAAAAGACGCTCCGGTGCCCAACCTGTTCAAGACGGAATACCGGTCTGTCTTTGCTGTCATTACACTCGACGCAGTCGTCATTCACGACACGCAGGTAAATGATTCTCTAGCAGATATGATGTTTATGAAGGGCTTGTCAACTGACCAGTTTTGATGTTCGATGTTATGAAAAACGCAGCAAGCTTCTCCGATCTGCACGATCAAGGGGCTTCACTACGCAGACTTAACTGACGCGACCTGGACAGCTGACGGCCAGACACTGAGCATCTCATCGACGGATGGTTACATCTCATTCATTCAATTTGAAGATGGTTTCTTCGGCACAAGCGTACCGCGCAAAGGTGAGCTGCAAAAAATATTTTGTGTGAGCCTCCGAAATACTGATGGTTTGTCGTTGTACTGCTGCTTTATGAAGACCAAATGGCGCTTAACGAGGACAAGATGCGGCGAATGTCTGCAACTCCCAAGAAGGCTCGTAAAAAAGCTAGAAACCAGGCGCAGCCCCAGGTCTCAAAGGACGCACCGACAAAGACCGCCACGACTAAACAAAAAGCACAACCAGCGGATACCATCAAACGTGCCCTCCAGAACTCGGAGGGGGCTACTGCTGGCAATCCCATTAACGTGCTGCAGGTGAGGAAGAAGCGTAAGATCTCTCCGACCCTGGTGCCACCCGCTGGTACCCCGCCGTCAGCTTCCTCTGGGCCACACGCCTCCACAAGCACTCAAGCACCCAGTACACCAGCAGCTAGTGTTGTTGCACCCAACTCCTCCAGTACAGTTGTTGGCCTGAGCGTTCCCTCTTATTCGGAGCCTGCTTCTGCTCCTCACGGTCAACGGACTGAAACTCAACTGACCGAGTCCCACACGCCTGCTGGTACGTTTGACGACCCTCTCAATATTTGAGCAATCCCATTCACCGCATCGAGAGGTTCTATTGTCATCAATACAAGTTTCATGAATACAATGAGGCTCCAAAGCAAGCTTTTACTTGTGTCGTATGTCCATTTACAGTAGAATCCTCAGGTCACAACAAGCCCTTCTCCATGCCCGGCAGCTCGAATGCTTTGATAGTCTTAAAGACGAGGAAATAGCCATAAGCGCAGCCCAGGCCTCCAAGAAGCAGAATATTAATCCAATGCAGCATTGAGTGGCTTTCGGGTGACGCTATCTGCGCGCGGAGTAGCGCCACCGCTTGCAGCAAGAAGCAGATACAGTAGGCCTGACAGAACGTCCGGCGGATCAGCGCGTCGCTCACGAGCCGCGTGCGCCACACCATCCAGCCTTGTGCCAGCGTCAGCGCGCCTGTAATAAGCCCAATACGTTCAGCCCAGCACTAACATTAAAGCAGTATTAGCAGTTCAGCAGAACGCAGGATATTGTACCATAAAGTCGCACGAATTCGTGTGCCATGTGTGTGTTGTTGCCGTCTCCAAGCATGGGAGCCATGAGCGAGTGCGGGGTCAAGAAGCACAGCGCCCCCGTCACCACTGCGATGACCATGTGCACCGCGAAGAGGCGATCGAGCTGGCGTCGTACAGTCTGCATCGTCGTTGAGGAGTCCAGCGCTCCGCTTTGTCGATCGATAATTGTGCCAAAAGGCTCGAGATTTGAAGTGGGTTTTGTGATTTGTGTTCAGGTATTAATACACAAATTGATCCGGAAGATGGCGAGTCGAATGCTACTGTTGTCGCTAGCGTTGGCGGTGTATGTGGCGCCGCTGGTCTTCGCCATGCATGTGACGATACCGTCGGGCGCCTCCGAATGCTTCTCCGTGGAGGCGGAGAGCTTCAAGCACGGCATTTCGTTGAACTACGAGGTACTGAGGGGCGTGGCGGACGAACTGGAGACAGAGTTGACGGACGGCAAGGATCAGGTCGTGTACGCGCGCAAGGGCACATCTGGACGATACATGAGCCCTATCGGGGAGGGAGGAATGCACTCGGTCTGCTTTAAGAACGAGCGCTCGCCCGTCGGGGACGTGGTTATCGGCTTCTCCTTCCACGCGGACGACCCGAGTCACGAGGTGCTCTCGAACGCAGACGCCACGAAGATCAGTTGAGTGTCCAGCCTTTAGTTGGATTTGCTGTGTTTCTCCGATGGCTGACTGCTGCCAATATGTAATGATTTGACCACAGAGCAAGTGCAGGAGCTGGAGGACATTGTGTACGAGTTGAGTGTGAACCTCGACACCGTCAAGGATACCCAAGCGTTCATGAAAGCGATCACGAACCACCACAACCAATGTATGTTGCATGGGCCAATTGGGTATCGATAGCGAAGTATTCACTGCAAATGCTGACAAGGATCTTTGTGTCGTTTATTGCAGTGATCATGAGCACCCACAATCGGGTCATGTGGTGGACGCTCGTCGAGATGATCGTGCTAACGGCCGTCTCAATGGCACAAATCTCTTTCCTTCGGCGTACGCTCGAAGTGCGGCGCATCTTGTAGACAGGAAAGTCGATGCTTATAATCTAACAAACATCTTCAACTTCGTCAGTACTAGTACGCTGTAAATGTTGCACCAGTGTGGTACAATCTTGGTGCAACATCCATTGCAACTCACAGTCAATCATCACCGCACAACATTTGCAGATTGAACACCATGAGCAGAGCACTCACAACGCTGCGCCAGCGCGGTATGTTGGCCGCACTGACGCACCAGGAGGCTGGTACGTCTATCGACAAGCTGCTGATGAACTCGCGTGCGCCTGCAGTGTATTGCGGCTTCGATCCAACGGCCGATTCATTGCATCTGGGCAATTTGCTGCAAGGCATCGCATTGCGCCACTTCCAGCGTGCAGGAGTGCGACCCATTCTGCTGGTGGGCGGGGCCACGGGCATGATTGGGGACCCGAGTGGCAAGTCGGAAGAGCGAGTACTGCTGTCAGACGACATGGTACTGCACAATGCGCAGGAGATCGCTAAGGGACTATCGCCTGTGTTGGATTTTGATGACCCGAAGACTGGTGCTATCATCTGCAATAATGCCGAGTGGCACACGCAGATGTCGGCGGTCACGTGGATGCGGGACATCGGCCGGTGCGTTGTGGCGGCAGTTGTAGTTGTGTGTATCGTTGTGGTGAAGACTGATATGGTGTTTCCTTTGTTGCAGTCACTTCCGTGTAAACGCGATGCTGCAGCGCGAAAGCGTGAAGAAACGTCTAGAGACGGACCAAGGCATCAGCTTCCTCGAGTTTTCGTACCAGCTCTTCCAGGCCTACGACTTCCTGCATCTATACAGGAACTACGGCTGTGTCGCGCAGATTGGAGGCAGCGACCAATGGGGCAATATTGCCTCGGGCATTGAACTTGTTCGCAAAAGCACAGGCGAGGTAAACCGCAGCATCCATGATATCCCAGTTTTGCTGCGTTAATACTTACTTTGCACGCAATAACAGGAAGTTTTTGGAGCGACGTTGGCACTGCTGACGACGGCTACTGGAGAGAAATACGGCAAGTCCGCTGGCAACGCCATTTGGCTGGATGCAGAGAAGACGTCGGTGGTAAGTGTACACTTATTCATGGGGGCAGAGGCCTGTTGTGACTAATATTTATGCTTTGTGGACCGCTAGTTTGACTTTTACCAGTTCTTCCTGCGCTCCGATGACCGCGATGTCGAGAAACTGTTCAAAAGCTTCACGTTCCGAGAGGTGGATGAGATCCGCGACATCGTGGCTGAGCACGAGAAGGCCCCCGAAAAGCGTGCTGCTCAGAAGGTTCTGGCGGAGGATATCACCGTGATGATGCACGGTCAAGAAGGTCTCAAGGCTGCATTGGATGCCACAGAGCTGCTTTTCGGGAAGAAACAAGGTCCTCTGACTGCTGAAGAGATGCTCCAAATGGCTGGAGACGCACCCATGACAATTCTTTCGCGCACTGATGTCGTCGATCAGTCATTGGTGGATCTTGCTGTACGAATTGGCGCGGTAAAGTCGAAAGGTGAGCATCTTTTCATTCTGCTAGATGGATACTAGTGGATCTGACTTTGTCTTTATTGTGCCTACGTAGCTGAGTGCAGGCGTCTGATAAAGGGTGGTGGCGTTTACCTTAACAATGAGCGCGTTGAGTCCGAGGCGTTGCGTGTCGAGCCATCGAATCTTCTCGATGATAAGGTATTGATGGTTCGCGTTGGCCGACGAAACAACTTCATCGTCCAGGTGGAATAGAGCAAGCAATGATGGCCATTGGTCCCGGATGATTCGTCACTATGGATAAAACAATCGAGAGCATAACGGTACCTTCGTAACAGTATTCGTCATGTTGCCTGAAGCCTGCTACATGCTCCGCTAATCGCTCTTGGGTTCAAATTTGCCTTGCCTTTAGCGCAGTGGCGTGTGCTGTGCGCGAAGGAGCATCCTCAAGATGTCAGAGGCTCGCACAGCCCCCACCATTAAACCGTCTTGGCGCTTGATAATAACGCGTCTTGTTTGTTTGTCGATCATCTTCCGGATCACTTTTGCGATAGAGGTATCAGGAGAAACAGTGCAAGCAGGCGACAACGCTGTTGTGTTTGCAGTCACAGCTCGGAGAAGAGGGCCTGGCTCGCCAACTTTTTCGCTTAAAGCAGTGAAGGAGGCAGTGAACAAATCCCGAAATGTGCTGGTACTGCGAATGGGAAAACCAGAACAATTGTTATCAAGCTGAGACCATTAAAGCTCGCGACAAAGTGATCAGTACCTGAGTATCCTCTCAGCATCACTATCACTCGTCTCCACCAAAATTCCTGACAGCATTCGCGATGCCATATCTACTAGAGCCTCACACACTGACGCAGACGCGGACACTGGATTAATTTTCGCTGGAGCGTAGAAAAACTGGGGAAAGGCGGCTACAGCATAACGCTCCTGGCCATCTGAATTTGTCAAGAACTGATAGCGTGAGCGGAGAAAGTTTTGGTAAAGCTATGCAGTCTTACTCAAGAGTGTCAAGTCTTCGTCGAGCCACGCCAGCATGTCGTGGACAGTCAGACATCCAAGCACAGCTTCAGGGTCGGAGCTGTAGTTCTGAGCCACTGCCAAGGAACTTTCACCACAAGCAAAACGCAGCAAAACACTGAAAAATGCTTCGTCATCGCGAATGATGCTCAACAAAGGAGCTCGCTCTGTGAAGTGAAAGCGCACAACATCACGTAGTGGTGCAGTACCAAACTGTCGGATAGCCTCCTCTGCACGAGTTCGGGTGTGCTCGTACGGTTTGGCTGTGGACGATTGAAAACCAGGAGCAAGAAAGTGGAGAAAGTATCTGTGAAAAATGCAATACATTGTAGAGAGAACGTCAATCCTGGTCATACAACTCGGACTAGATGTTGCTGTACGTACAAGAGCAATTTTTCGGTGGAAACAAGTCCAATCAGTCGGCACGTCTCTGACTGAGTGGAGTCTGAAGATTCAACTACCAAAATGTGTTGAGTATCCACTCGGACCATTTTTTTCAGCGCATGAGCGCAGGTTTCGCTTGCCCGTATCTGGAGTAGCTCGGGCTTCTGCCAAAAACTGCCGTAGTCTGCAGCCTAGTCAAACAAAACGTTAGTTTGGATATCAAATGATTTCCGCTTCTATCTTCTCCCTACCTTCAAGTCCCACAATAACGAAGCTCGAGGAAGTGCTGCTGAAGACATGCTACGCGCAATCGATTTTAACCGTGCAGAGTTGCTATCGCCTCCTTGATGCACGGGCAATTGCTGACTATGAATTTTACGTTCACGTCGGTGTAGTTTCTCCTGGCGTCGCGAAGTTGAAAACGCTGCAGATGGAATAACAAGGCAGATCAACATTTGCAGCATTTAAGAGCACGTAACGGAAACCCTCACCTTCAGTGAGCGTGTGAACACTGTGCAGCATTCCACTGATTTGAGGGTTTGTAAGGCAAACGTCATACAACTCTCGCATTGTTATTAACTTCCCCGGGTCGTCGCTCCAGAATGCCTTCTACTCCATCAGAATTTATCAATGCAAGTCTTTCATGGTTTAATGCGGTGGAGCATGGTCACGTACCTCTACACTCGTTATCACACTGCCCGAAATGGAATCAGCGAGCTGGAAAACTACCTCAACACTTGTGAAAAAGTCTTTTAGCAGCGAGCTCTTCGCCTCCGATGTGAGCTCTCCTGCAATATCCGCGTACAGCCGCAAGATGAAATCAACTTTCGAGTGGAGGTCTGCTTTCATAAGCAACGCCACCGCACAAAACACGCGATGTGTGCACACAGTAGCCTCGGCTTTAGGCTTCGTGTCTGCAGCAACTATTTTCCCATGATGAAAGAATCGAAAGTGAGGTTCCGGATCCGCTACCAGCATCCCAAATACTTCTTCGAACTGTGTCAACTGGATATGCCGCGGATATGCTGGCTTCGGGGCATCTAAGCATGAAGCAGGAGTGTGGTTCTGGTCATCGTACGTACCCAAGGAGCCTCGAAAGATATGTGCACATTCATTCACCGTCTTCCTCGAATGGTCAACGTATTCACCTAGCAGTTGTTGGTGCTGCGGATCTGATAAATTATAAGAAGTCAAAGCTGCGCCCATGACTGGTTGTGTGCACTCGCCACCTCTTCGTCCTAACGGGCGTTTCGTTCTGCTATCTTTAGACGCGCTTTAACTTCAACATCGAGATTAGAGCCACCAGTTCTCCAGCCCTCATTTTACATCACTGGACGGCATGGAGACGAGTCCACTCCTGGGGAAATCTTTTGGAAGATTTAAGGAGCCCCCAGCCTGGAATGACTTTGTGGACCTCTCTTCGATGGCAGCTCAAGTGAGCATGGCCACATTGGCGCGAGCAGCGCTTTTGTCAATCGACGCTGTGTTTCTAGGTCACCTGGGCGTTAAGGAGCTAGCAGCCGCATCGCTAGCTCAGCTATGGACGAGTCCTGCCTTGTACTGTGTATGGGCCTCCGCCTCGGCACTCAACACGGTTCGTTTACATATTTCAGGTTAATACTTGCAGTAATACTAACTGTGGCTTGATCAGTTGTGCGGCCAGTCGTGGGGTGCAGGAAACCGAGAGCTCACAGGCATCTGGCTGCAATTTGGAGTCGTGATCACGACGTTGCTTTCGATTCCGGTCGCGATCTGGTACTGGTGCGTTGGCTACGTCCTCGAGTATTCTACAGATGACCAGGAACTTATCGCTCTCGCCACCACATTTTCGCGCGTGATCTCCGGGTCAATCCTCCCTTCTCTTCTCTACTGTTGCCTCAGGTTCGACCTCGCATGAATTGAATGATGGATACTAGTATTGCTAGCTTTGGTTGACTAATTCACACCCACTTTCCAACAGGCAATACTTACAAGCGATGGGGATTCTGCTGCCCACTACCGTGGTCGGAGTGGTCTCGATTTTCGTGGCTATTGGGAGTAACTATGTTCTTATCTATGGCATTGGCTCATGGCATGGCTTGGGCTTTATCGGATCTCCCATCGCTACAGTGGTGGCATCCTGGTTCCAGCCATTCGCGCTCTTCAGCTACGCTATCCTTTACAAACATTATCATCACCGCGCCTGGTATGGCTGGAACGTCCACGCGCTCACGCTTAACCGACTGCGATCTTATCTCAGAGTCGCTGGGCCCATTTCCAGCAACAGCTTCGTGTCGAATTTAGCCAGTGCGCTGGTCGCTCTGGTAGCAGCGAGACTTGGTGCTCGAGTTATTGCTGCCAATGCTGTCATATCGGGTCTGTGGGGTCTGCTCTGGGCGCTTTTCTGGGGTTACGGCTGTGCTACGCAGGTCCGCGTCGCCAACTACTTAGGTGCCGGCAAACCGGATTTGGCGCGCCGTATCACAGGTCTTGGCTTCATTTGTACGATGGTTGTCGTGGTGTTTATCGCGACAGTCACCAGTCTCATGGACCAGCACATTATAGCACTGTACACGACGGATACCGACCTTCTAACCACTTGCAAGCTTGTGCTGCCCATTTTCGTCGTCGCTTGTGCCTTCGAGGCCGTGGAGATTCTCGGTGCTGGAGCTCTGACTGGAATGAGGTACGTGCTACTACTGGACGGGGTTTTGTTCTTGTCAGTCGCTAACCTCGCTTTCTTTGGTGTCCAGCCAAGTGCACACTGTATTCTGGACTAGTGCTATCGCCACATGGTTCATCAATCTGCCGGTGGCCTACGTTGGCGGCATCACGATGGGCTACGGCTTCCCCGCGCTCTGGGTGGGTGTGTTGAGCATGGAACTCTTCAAAGTGAGTAGCTACACGCTGGCACTTGCGCACGTACGCTGGAGCGACGTGGCAGAACGCGTCAAGGCGGCGGCGGAGGCTGCACCCGAGATGGAACAAAGCACGGCGCAGCTCGTGGCGGCCGCAGCTGACATCCAGCCTATCACGCCTCCTACAACGCCGACACTCATGGCCTCGGCCTTTGAGCGCAATCGTCGCCTGCCTAATGAGGTCCTACCACGCCGCATGCTCCGCACTGTATCCCTTCGTTAAGTGATCCCGTCAAGTTGAAGCGAAGATGCTGAGCTGCATTCGATTGGCTAAGTCTATAACTAAAATATTTACCCCTTTTTTTCATTCGATTGGTTAAAATGAATGTGTAGTGAGGAGATTGGTTGATATCAAAGGCGACCACCAAGGCAGCAGTAGCAGTCATGGGTGACGCCAATGGAGAGGCCCCGCTGGGCATATGGGCGCAGCGCAAGGAAGCGCGGCGTAATATGTACGCGACCAGCACGGACCAGGTGCGCGTACACCGGCGTGGACTGGGGTCGTCGTCTTCCTCGAGCGCCGCTGCGATGTGCCAGAAGTGTCTGCGACCAGGACATTGGACGTACGAATGCAAGAACGAGGCCGTATACGTGCAACGGCCGTCGCGCTCGCAGCAGCTGCGGAACCCCAAGCTGCGCCAGCCTTTCAACAAGGATAAACCCCCGGAGTTGCTGGATAAAGAGCATCAAAAGGCCGAGAAGGGAAAGAAGCTCAAGCTCAAGCTCAAGGACAAAGCCAAAGCCAAGAAAAAATCGAAGACCAGCTCGCGATGTGAGCGGCGCCGTAGCGTCAGTAGCAGTGGCAGCAGCAGTGGCAGTGATTCATCTTCATTGGATTCGTCATCTTCTGACTCGGACAGCTCGGACTCGGACTCGTCCAGTGACAGCTCTTCTTCGTCGTCTGGGTCAGACTCGGACTCGTCGGGTAGTGACAGCGACGGCTCGGCGTCCTCGTCAAATAGTGACCGTAGCTCACGGAGAAGACACCGCTCCAAGCGTCGACGTAGGGACTAGATGCATCGTGTTTGATGTAGGCGCGATCTTTGCGGCCTGAACAGAGTCATACACAGCATGTGATCACGAGGATCCAGACACTTTTCTAACTTTTTCTCACGTGTTTCTTATTATTGTTTGGCTTGCTGTTGAGGTGGACGCAGGCTCAAATCTAGCACTTCACCAAGGTCAACTTCGCCACCGCTATAGAAGATCGCGCCTGCTTGTCGTCCTGTGCTCACCATCAGTCACCATCGTCAATTGCCGTTCGATCGCTCTGTTTACCACGAAGAGCCGACCTCGGACTTGGTCTTGACGAACTGCGCGTAGTCCCATTTGGTGTCCATCTTGACAGGTTCCGGAATGGTGACGCCGTCAGCCGTGACCTTGGCGAACTGGACACGATTGATTGTGCGGCAGTCGCGGTAGAAGCATACACGCATGCAATCCTCGAGCAGCTTGCGCGCGTCAGTCTCCTCCATGTCAGGCCGCCAGTGTTTGCGCAGCAGCGGCATGCCGAGGTGGTGGCCGAAACCCGTAGCGATGTAGTCGCCCTCGAAAGCCAGACCGATCATGGTGACCTGGCCCAGGAAGGGCTTGCCCGTTTCCGGGTTGAGGCCGCCCACCACGACGGTGTTCCATAGCGGGTCAAATTTATTGCGGCGGTGGTAGAGTAGACGCTGCAGGTAGTGGTAGATCTCGGGCGCTGTGGTGTCGCATCCATCGTCCTGGTTAAAGTCGTACACTTCCAGCTCGTCCATCTTGTCCTTGATGAACTGAAAGTCACTGAAGTCGCCACCCGCGCCTAGCAGCGTCGTGTTGTGCACTGCCGTGAGTCGGCGCTGGTCCGTAAAGCGCGCCAGCGATCCGTACGATCCCAGAGTGTCCGCCGCCATCATTACACCGCCCTTGTACTTCAGTGCAATCACCGACGTGCCCGTCACGATGGGCGACTGCGTGCGCTGTCGGGAGTCCATGTCTGCTGTACCTCTTCCTTCTTCGTCTGTAGCAGCGATCTTTGAATCCCCCTCAGCACTTCCTAGCTTGGTATTGGTCTAAAATCCATTCCGATTTTGACCAATGAAAGGTTTGGAAATGTGTTTTATTTCTCTTTCATCACTGTAGGGTGCATTACGTGTCAAACTTGTCAACCTCTTCAACTCGATCTTCTAGAATCCGCATTCGTGAACTTGCAGTGAAAAGCATACAATCAGAATGAACGTCAAGACGATCGTGGCGCTGCTGTCGGCAGTGCTGCTGCCCATGGTTGCGCTCGCTGACGACGCGGCTGCCACTCAAGAGCAGCAGGACGCTGACGCGCAAGCAGCCGCTCAACAGGCGGCGGAGACGCGCGAGCAGCAAGTACAGGAGCTGACCAAGAGCGCGCTATTCGCCGAGACGTTCGAGATCGAGGAGCTGTTCGACGGTTCGCGCTGGTTCAAGAGTACGCAGGATAAGTACACGAACCAGGATGTGACCCTCGAAGAGGTGACGCTGGAAACGGCGCACCTTACACCCGACCGCGGCCTCGTGCTGGACAAACCAGCGCGTCACTACGGCCTGGCCGTGAAGCTGGATGAGCCGCTGCAAGTGGACGGCAGCGAGGCCAAGAAGGAGATGGTGGTGCAGTACGAGGTGAAGCTGCAGAAAGGTCTGGACTGCGGCGGTGCTTACGTAAAGTTACTGCGTCAAGACGAGGAGAACCAGGACTACTCGGCCTTCAGTGACTCGACGCCCTTCGTGCTCATGTTCGGCCCCGACAAGTGCGGCTCGAGCGACAAAGTGCACCTTATCTTCCAGCACAAGAACCCCGTGTCTGGCGAGTATGAGGAGAAGCACATGATGGAGGCGCCTGGTATCAAGAGCGACAAGGACACGCACCTCTACACGGCAGTGATCCGCGATGACAACACGTTCGAGGTGTTCGTGGACCAGAAGTCGGTCAAGAGTGGCAGTTTATTGGAGAGTTTCCTGCCTCCCGTGATCCCTGAGAAGGAGATCGACGACCCCGAAGACTCCAAGCCTGACGATTGGGTCGACGAGAAGCAGATCCGCGACCCGAACGCCGTCAAGCCTGACGACTGGGATGAAGATGCACCCGCGCGTATCCCGGACGAAGATGCCGTCAAGCCTGACGACTGGCTGGACGACGAACCGGCTGTGATTGATGACCCGAATGTGGTTAAACCCGAGGACTGGGACGATGAGGACGACGGAGAGTTTGTTGTACCTCAGATCCCCAACCCGAAGTGCGCTGAAGTATCTGGCTGTGGCGAGTGGAAACGACCCACGAAGGCCAATCCGGCGTACAAGGGCAAGTTCTACGCTCCGTACATCCCGAATCCGGCCTATAAGGGCGAGTGGAAGCCGCGCAAGATCCCGAATCCGAATTATTTTGAAGATGAGCACCCGGCGCGTCTGGACCCCATCGGTGCACTTGCTGTGGAGGTGTGGACCATGACGGATGGCATTACGTTCGACAATTTCTGGCTCGGTAACGACTTGAAGAAGGCGCAGGAGTTTGCGGAGCTCACGTGGGCTCCCAAGCACGCGGTCGAAGTCGAAGCGAAGCAGAAGGCCAAGAAGGATGACAAGGGCAGCGAGGAGAGCGGGATCATGAAGACGCTCAATGCGCTGGCGATGGACTTTGCTACATACGCCGATGCGAACCCTGTGATCGCTCTCGGATCGGTGGCTGGTGTTTCCGTTCTGGTCACTATTGCCCTGTTCTTCCTGTGCTGCGCATCCGGCGCTTCTAAGCCCGAGGCGATTGAGAAAAAGTCGGATAGCGGATCTGAAGACGATGAAGAGGAGGATGCGAAGGCAGTGGACAGTGACGAGAAGGAGAAGACAGTGCGACAGCGCAAGAAAGCCCCCAAGGTCGATTAGACTGGATCGCCTCTTGCGGTAACAAGTACTCAATTGAAACTTGTCCACTCGTTGTGAAGTGAGGGAGGGGGTCTGTCTGGGACGGAGATCTAACGTTGCGCATGCATAGTGGCGGCAAGTGGCAAGCAAGGATGCTGTGGATTAAGGGCGTTACGTTGTCGCCGAATAAGCTAAGATTGATCTAGTGGCTGGTAGACTGTCTGCTTGTGTCGCTGGGTTCATTCACGATGAACCCAAAGTTACTTGTAACGGAACCCTTGAGAGGATGTATCCAGTTAGAATTCTGATCTCTTACCCAAGTCGAAGAATCTTTATTCTCTATCTTTGCACTTTTCATTTGACACCCTGGAGAGCACTTGGTCCACCAGTACCTGTGAATGACCGGCAACGCTTCGTGGCTGTTGGATATCGTATGCGGCTTGGATGGCGATGCCGAGGCAGCAGATATTATCAATGACCTCCTTAGTCGTGGAATGAAAGAGAATGTGAACCACAGTGACGACGAAGGAATATCCGTTCTAGCTCACGCGTCGATAAAAGTCTTCATAAAAGTTGTCGAGTTACTCCTTAGGCTTGGAGTTAACGAGAACCAACGTGACAAGAATGGCAATTCTGCGTTTATATGGGCAGCAATCAAAGGCAACGCGACGATGCTCGAGGTCTTCTTGAATGCCAATGCTGGGGTAAACCAGTTTGCCTCCAATCTCGACATGAACCTCGTCAACAACAACGGAAACAGCTCTTATCGCCGCTGCAGCTCAAGGTCATACTGTTGTCGTGCAGCTGCTACTTAACGCAGGAGCAGACTTCACTATCGTCAATAGGGACGGGAAAACTGCCTACGATGCGGCGGTATCGAACAATTGCAATTAGCAACTCCTTCCACTTTTGTCTAAAAGGAAGTAAAAACTGTGTCCGATGCAGCAGAGCTGAGTCGGTTGGCACATCAAGCAAATTCGTTAAGACGACTGAGGTTATCCAGACGTACGTCGAGAACCATTTCACGGAGTCTGTCAAACAAGGAGATACGCTCTCCGTTCGACGTGTTCTGAGACCGAATGCTGACGTCCGCGTTAATGTGGATCATACCGACTGTGACGGCACTCCTTTATTGATACTCGCAGCTTCAAGGGCGGGCGTGGTGAAGACACTCGTGGACGCAGGGGCCAACGTTAACCAGAGCGATCGCAACGGCAGCACTGCATTGATCCAGGCTGCGACGAATGGTCATGCTGCGATTGTTATGATTCTATTGAACGCCAAGGCTAATGCTGACCTGGTTAAATGCGACAATGGGTGGACAGCTCTGATGGCTGCTGCTCATGAGGGTCACCATAAGATTGTAAGCATACTGGTGCGTTATGGTGCCCCCCTCGATCTCGTTTGCCATAACGATAACACAGCCTTGATGCACGCCATGTCCAATGGCCATGGGGATATTGCTTTAGTGCTACTTAATGCAGGAGCCGATTTTTCGATTGTCAACAAACAAGGAAAAACTGCGCGCGCTGTAGCAAGATCGAACAATCACTCCGAAGCAGCAAGAGTTCTTGAGTCTTTCACAACAGATCCACATTTTTTCGAGTACGTGAAAAGCGGTGATATCCACGCTGTCCAGCAATGTGTTACCTACAACCTCAATATCCGCGATACTGTCGGAGCAACGCCAATACTCGCCGCTGCAACACAACCAAGTAGCGATTCTGAAACTCCTGGTATATGAGGGTGCAAGTGTCGATGATCGAGACGACTCTGGTTGTACGGCGCTGCACTTCGCTGCACTAAATGGGAATATGGCCGCCTTGGAGTTCCTACTAGATCACCACGTTAACCCGGATGTGATTGATGCTGCTGGGTTGCGGCCGGTAGATTTTGGAGCCTTGGCAGGTCTAGTGGAGGTGGTCCGGAGGCTGCATCGTCGGGAAGCAGACTTGTGTTACTCGAGTCTCGATGGTCGTACACTTCTGCATCACGCAGCAGCGAGTTCGGGCCCCGGGGCCATCGAAGTGGTCGAGTATTTGCTTCATGAACCTGTCATAGTGGATGCAATCGACAAGTTCGGGTGGACGCCTGTACACGTCGCAGTCAATAGCGGAAACTTGTCGATTGTTGAAAGACTGCTTGTGGATGGAACGAACGTGAATCAGCTTACTCGACTAGATTACGCTGCAAAAAGAGATACTATCCAAACGTGGTCGCCGCTACACTTAGCAGTACGGGCCAACCATAACGAAATTGTCGACCTGCTCTTATCTCATTCGGATATTCAAGTGAATGTACGAGGGCAAGACACCACTGTTGCATGCAGTGTTACTCGAAAACTACGCGTTTGTTCAAGTATTGATCGAAGCAGGAACCGACGTCAATATCTACGACCAGGATGGCCACACGCCACTTTTTGTTGCGTCACAAGTCCAATCTGAGAACCTGGTGAAGGTATTGCTGGAGAACGGGGCTCGAGTGGACTCAGTTACCTCATGTGGTGACACTCCTCTCTCAATCTGCTGCTCTGACAGCATTCGCTCTGTTCTAGAGCTGTACAAATCAAGTCAACAATTCTACGACCGCTGTCTCGCATTGTTGGAAAAACCAAGTGATACCATCTCATGCAATGAACTAACAGCTCTAGTTCCACTGATCACGTCGGTCTACGATTTGAGGATGCTGTTGACGTTTGCGTCGAGGATGGAGGACATTTCTTCAGAGAGGTCAAGATCTCAAGTGAGAGAGCTAATTCAGAGTGCGGTCGATCACATTCTCTCCAACAAGCTGGTCCTAGACGATCATGCTTGCGTCTTCTTCCACCACGTACGCAAGCACTGTTCAAAGATGAATCTGGTATCTCCCGATCAGTGTATGTTGTGGAAGCTCAAGGCTGACAAAGTCAACATGGAGAGTGCTGGGTGGGTAGTCGAGCTGAAAAAACAAGTTCATCGGAACAACTGGCGTCTGGATATCCACGATCAGCACATTTCGATGATAACAGAAAGTATGAAGGAGATCCATTCCATGGTGATGGAGAACCGCCAAGTCATTCAAGAGGTGACAAACTCGGTTAACAACGCTCCAAGATCAAGTGACAAAACACACCAAAGTGATCACTAACCTCGTATCCTACGCACGAGCTCTCACTGACCAAATCAGTTCATTCCAAAGGCGGTTGGAACTGGGGGAGTCAACGATTATTGGCATCAAACGACAACTTGAGCACAGCGACTCGAATATTCAAGCAATTGTATCGAGCCTCTGTGCATTTCACCGACGACTGGGCAACCATGAGGCACACATTTGTACCATTGCGTCGAGTCTCGACTTGTTCCGGAAGGCTTACGTACAGCGGTTGGAGCAGGAAAAGAGAGTGCAGCATTTGAAGATGGGTTGTAACATCATTACGTCGCTGGTGGGGTTTGCGTTCGCGCCGATACTAAACGGGGCCGTTGGCACGTTAATTGATTTAGCGAACCCAGTCAAAATTTTCAACGAGGTGTACGAGGACGGGGATATTGTCAAGTTCCTGGCTGGAGACGCAGCCACTGGTACTTTGAAGTCAGTTGTCCAGTAGCAGCTGGAGAAACTTGTGATTCCAAGCGACGAGTTTGAAACTGCACTACGACAAAATATTCTGCTCCAACACCCCGAATTGGTCTGTCAATGCGAAGAACAAGGACTCGCTGTGAATCTCGAGTTCGCCGACGTTAGCGAGGCACAAGCTCTAATTAAGAACATGGAGATCGAAGAACAAGACATGTCATCCATGGTGAAGGAATTGGAAGCGATAGAACGGAACTTTCGCAGAGAAAAGAATGAGCTTCCCGACGTACTCGGCGAACTGCCTGAAGTCTTGAAAGCTCAGACCGATAGCCAATTCTTAACTATTCTCGATTATGATAGATCTTCAGAAAGTGTACCTGTGTACATCAGTCCAGAAACGTTGGTACCTCTTGCACTCCTAATCCATGATCAGCCACTTGCTGTTTTTCGAGTATCGGCCTCGCAGGAGGAACAGCAAGGACAAGAGTCGATTGCTTCGAATCAAAACGAAAATCCAGAAGACAGAGACGTTGTGCTAAAGGACTCTACTGTATATGCAGACGGCATTGAGAATTTCCCGTATCACTTTGCAGTACATTCCAGCGATGGGTCACTTGCCGTGTTTCTCGATCTCTTGGATGGATTGGACAATAATGAAGACCCCAACTCCATCATGCCACTTCGAGTATCAAAATACTCCACTAGCCGTGAATCTGTATGTGCGGCTGAATACGCCTACCTACTCGGGTATCAAAAGGTTGGTGACAGTCTTGCAACTCGAATGGTGGGCAAGCCACCATCACTAGCAAAGTCATTGACCCCGACAAGGGTTAAGTTGTTGGGAGATATCAACTCCTTTCCTTACGTTTATGCGGTACAGACAAGTGAAGGATCAGTTGACGACTGCGAGGAATTACTGGAGGTCGTGGACAACGATGTGGACAAAATTGATGCCCGAATCGAGGTGGAGGTGATGCTAGAGATCGAATCCACGACCGTGTCGTGGTCGGCGGTGGAGTATGCCTGTCATCTGGGCTACGTGGACATCGTGAAGCACTTATTGTTGAAGTAAAAGGTTCAAACGCCAATACCGAAGATCGAGATGCTTCAGCGCGCTCGAACGCGATCAAAGGAGCTTGGCCAAAGGTGAGTACATGTATTAATGCTGTGTTAACAATACGAACATTGATTAGCCATTAAGTACGTCGACGCACGGCTCCGAAGCCCCTTTTTAACGTTGGTTAGTCTCCCAGTTCTTTGCCTGGTAGACAGGTGCAGTCGACTTGGGTAGTGCAGGGTTGCCCAGGATAATGTCGGCAGCCTTCTCCGCCATCATGATCACCGGTCCATTGAGGTTTCCACTAACAATGTTGGGCATGATAGACGCGTCCACGATACGTAGGCCTTCCATGCCGTGTACGCGAGTCTCAGAGTCAACCGCAGTGTTTTCGCCCTCGCCCATGCGAGCAGTACACGACGGGTGGTAGACTGTACCAGCGTTTTGCCGCACCCAAGCGTCGATCTCTTCGTCTGTCTGGGCACTGTCCGAAGGTGACAATGCGTCACCACGGAACTCGTCAAAGGCCTTCTGCTTGAAGATTTCGCGAGTGAGTTTAACACCGTTGCGGATGTCCACAATGTCCTCGTGTGTGTCGAGGTAGTTCGGCTCCATGATCGGGTGTTGGCGCGGATTCTTGCTGCGGAGTTTGATGTAACCACGGCTAGTTGCTCGCATCGTCGAGCAGTGGCCAGTCATAACGTGACCAGCACGAACGTGAAGTCCCTCATCGATAGATCCCGGCAAGAAGTGATACTGCAGATCCGGGTGGGTTTTACCAGGAGCCCTATAATTAATAAATGTTAGTACAAAGGTGATCATCAAATAATACACGTAGAGGGTGTTTAACTTACGTTCGAATGAAGCCACCAGCTTCAATTTGTGAAGAGGATCCGGGGCCGGTTTGCGACGTCAGCCATTCGAGAGCGATCGCGACCATCTTATGAGGGAAGCGCCACGTCGCGTTGTACAGAGTGATGGGCTTTTTGCACTCGAAGTGGAGATACGTGCCAAGGTGGTCCTCCATGTTCTTGCCGATTGCTGGAAGATGGTGAACGAGAGGGATGTTCATTTCCTTCAAGTGCTCTGCGTCACCAACACCAGACAACATGAGCAGCTGCGGAGTGTTGATTGCTCCACTCGAGAGGACGATCTCCTTTGCCGTTCGGATCTGTGAGACGGTCTTGGACTTGTTGTCCTCGACTTCGATACCCACAGCCTTTTTGCCTTCGAAAATGACCTTATTCACGAACGTATCGGTGATCACAGTCAAGTTCTTGCGATCCATTGCCGGGTGTAGGTAACCAGCAGCAGCACTCCACCGCTTACCCTTGTGGATCGTCATGTCCATCCAGCCGAGTCCTTCTTGCTGGTATCCATTCATGTCCTCTGCTTCTGGATATCCGGCTTGGACACCGGCATCAATGAACGCTTGGAAAAGAGGCTGCGCTTTGTCCTGCGTCTTCCTCGTCACACGTATTGGACCGTTACCACCACGGTAATCGTCCTCTCCAAGATCGTGGGTCGTTGATTTCTTGAAGTACGGCAGGCAGTCCGCGTAGCTCCAGCCCTTGGCACCACTCTTCTCCCAATCGTCGAAGTCGAAGGCGTGTCCACGGTTGTAGACCATCGCATTGATAGAGGACGAACCTCCAAGTACACGTCCTCGAGGCCACGGGATACGGCGACCATCCAAGTTCTTCTGGGGCTCAGTGTAGTAGTCCCAGTTGTACCGGTCGTCCGCAAGGTTGTAAGCCAGTGCAGCAGGCATGTGTATGCGAACTGAGTCCCATTTACCCACATCGCTGGGTCCAGATTCCACGAGCAGCACCTTGTTGGTCGGATCAGCGCTTAGGCGGTTGGCGAGAACGCAACCAGCAGAGCCACCGCCGACGATGACATAGTCGTATTCAGCCGATGTTGCAGAGGAACTGAGAGCGCGAGCAAAGGAAGCCTGCACCGCATGACGACCGCGAGTGACGAGGGTCTTGGATTGGAGCGAGCGACGAAGCATCTTGATGGTGTTGATAGTTGCTGCGCAGGAGGCAGCAAAATAGTGAATGAGTGAGGTCTCGCTCAGGTTTCACAAACGGAGGTCGTTGAGATTACGGTGTCTAGCAGGGACCGGTTGGAACTACAAGGTTGACACGTCATTCTTGAAGTTGTGTCGAGGGAGCTTCCAACTGCTACATACATCCGGTAGTGTAGTGGTATCTGAGTGCCGTGTGTCTGTGGGATGCGTCTGGATCCCAGACTAGAATGGCCTGGACAAAAGATCGTAGTACAAAAGGAGACTTGTCAATACAGCTTCAGGTTGGAGGATACAGCGCTTGCAATTTTCGTTACAGCCCCACAGGTTGCAGTCTGTCTGTCGGAAGCACAAAAACTTTGCCAAAAACGTACCACCGAGCGGTGGTTATATTCATGTTTAGCGGTGGTGATCGCTATATGTCCAGCTGCAGCTCAGTTGCATCGCTGAGGACAAACAGGTGATGACGACCATCCTTTTGTTAAACAACTAGCGTTTAACAAATCACTTCAGCTTCAACCACGATTTCTTGTTGGGGAAATCCGATTCGGGGTCCAAATAATTTCAAAAATACATGGGATTCGGTTTGAGGCTCCAAATTTCAAAATAATCCGTTTGGAGTCTGGTTGATTGATAAAACAACGTTAAGTTTACAATGTTTGACTAGGAGGACAGCTTTAGCTGGTTAAACACTCTAACCAATCCTATTGGAACCCTGTAGACTTTACACAATGTCAAATCGCAAATGTAGATAGTCCGCAGATTTGGCTAACTGGGCACAACTATGCGTGTAAATATAGTGACTGGTGGCCTACGCAAAGTGACGTGAAGAAGCCATGTAAGTAGATTATTTTCTGAATCAACTTCGCCTCTCAATAAACGAAAATACCATGAAAACGGTCAACTACGTCGTATGTCATACGTGGTATGCGTAAATGAAAGACTATGGGCGTGTTTTTATGCTGGGCCAAATCGCTTTGCTTCATGTAAAGCCTGAGGTAGATCGACTGCGCAGGCGTTCTTGCCCAGGTTCCAAGCAGAAAACTTCATGTGTATGGATGTTTATGCAAGAGCGTCCACGCAGTCGATCAACGGCGGGCTGTGCCATGAAGCGAAGCGATCAGGCGAAGTAATACTTCGTGTGCCCCAATGATTCCAATCTAACGGAAACAGCGGTGGCACCGCTGGCCGTCCACCTAAGTTACCAACTTGGCGGACGCCTGCCTGCGTCGCCACCTTCGAAGCTTCCTCGGAGTCGTCGTATACGTTGACGACTCCTAAGCATCCGCTGGATGCTTCGGTACCTTGGCGGCCCTTGCGGGCGCCCCAGGTCCTGACAGAGGTGGGAACATGACTCACCAATGCTCTGTCGGTCACTGCAGGGCGGCTGGCACCAATTGCCTTGCCTCGCCAGTCGATCCAAGGCTCATGTTTC
>NW_008649035.1:92981-94980 GCF_000247585.1 Phytophthora nicotianae INRA-310
TGGGTCTTCAGATCACGCCCGAACGATCGTCTGCCGTTTTAGACGTATTGCTGTGGGTTTACCCTACCTACACTAGTAGCTAGAGTTGCCGTGGGAATTACTACAGCACATTTTATCCTTTCCAGAACGCGAACCGATAAACGCTGCCCTTGATAACTCATCAAGGAAAATAACCACGTATTCGGAATGGAAGACACGAGTCCTGGCGGAGTTTCGTCGAATGGAAGCTGAGAGGTGTGTTGATTGGTAAATATGAGGCGGGTATAGCGACTCATCATTTTGGCGATGAATTGTCACACGAAAAGTTGAGCAACTTATCCGGTCGTTATCCGAAATTCTGGAAGGATTACATGCTCGAAATCAATCACTCAGAAATCTTCCATCACAACAACCAAGCTACCCCAGCGACGGCGGCAACACTAGCTCCTGACGCAGTGAAGTTCCGACAGCCTACCAATTATACTAGACAACCAGAACCCTGACAGGCGCTACGATGACGCAGCACACACGAAGTCGCTGCGCAATGCGCTGGACATCAAGCTGTCTAACCTGTCAACCCCTGCGGAGCTGTTCGATCGACGCCGCCATTGGTCCGATGGGGATCGTGCGAGAGCCACTCGAGTCTCCTCGTCGGGGTCGGAAGTTTCGTCGTGCTCAGAGGCTCTTGAGGTTCCTCTTCTTTTTTTTTCTTCCTGGTCGGCGCCGACATCTTGGATCTGAGGAAGCGCTTGACGTGGCCGTCATCGGCATGGCCACCACCGTCGTAGGGGACTTCGTCCTCGCTGGTCTGACCATCCAAGACCTCGCGATCGCGGGTAGGAGGACAATCCCCGAGTGGTGCAGGGCCACCAGTACCACCAGACGGCCCGATCACTGGAGTGGAAGGACCATGAAAGTTTTTTTTTGGCAGGCGGCTGGCCTGCCGTGGGAGAGACTGATCGGCTACGACCTCGTTTGCTCGCGCCAGGTTTTGATCGACGGGTGCGGAGGCAATCCGCCGCCTCTGCCAACAGTGTGGCGGTCTGATCGAGGTAGGCATCGGAGCCCATCTGGGAGTTTTGTAAACCAGATAAACCCTCCTGAGCCTCGTCACACCTATCCTTCAGCTCCCGGTTCTCCTGAATTAGGCGATCCAGATCACGACCTGGAAGAACAAGAATAACATAGATCGAGCAAGTTAAGTGGAGACCGATCAAGAGCAAAGACGGACTGCAGATGTAACTTACGCAAGTAACGGGTTTTTCCAAATACAAGTCCTGCGCGTATTAGAAGTCCGGCCAGGTATCCTGACTACCTTCAGAAATAGAAGTCCGGCTTCAATTAAAAGTCCGCTCTATTATTTACCGTAGTTGAAATTAAGGGAGCTTGTCTTCAACCTCAGTTTTTACCTTATATTCACTGGCAGACGCGATAGCTCACTTTGAAAGCCTCACCATGGCAACCAGGCGCAACTCTGTCAGCGTGTGGAAAAAGACAGAAGTTATCGACTGGATTGATTCAGAAGGAGATGGCATCCCCACCCCGTGCTGCCGCGCACTTTCGTTCACTTGGCCGAAACCTCGACCCTGCCGCGGCTCTTCATTGGTGGAGGCAGCGAGATGAGATCTGGCCAGTACAATCAACACAAATGCGAGTTACCGGCGGAGGAAGAAAGCCGGCGCGGGAGATCCTAGAAGATCTTCTAGGGTCCATCGTTCTCCGTCGTCTGAAGAAGCAGAATGTTGCCCAAGATTGGATTGCGTCTCAGGCGCTCCAGCTATACTGCGAGATTGACGATGGACCAACTCGTCTCTTCGAAGCATCGCCTAAGTGGGTCAGCGGCTTCATGAAACGGAATGATCTCTCTCGCTTCGTCACCGAACTAACCTGACAACACTATGGCGAAGTGGTTCTGCGAAAATTGCTGATCGCTGAGGTCCTCTTGCACACTGCGCCCGAACTGCCGACTAACGGAGGGGGTACTCCGATCTTCCGTGAAGTTGTAATGCTCACCTTGTGT
>NW_008649035.1:95080-96677 GCF_000247585.1 Phytophthora nicotianae INRA-310
GGTCTGATCGTCGCTTTCTTGGACAGACCGCTTTTATTGAGACGATGTCAGGGAAGTGATTTCAACAAATTCAAGACGCACTCACGTTTCATCCCCCTACAGTACCTGGATTCGACAAAGAGCGAGATCCTCTATGGAGATGCCGCAACATGATGGATCACTTTCAAAAGCGGTTTGCTGAATTTGCAGTGCCAGTTGGAGTTAGTAGTCTCGACGAAATGACCGTGCGAACGAAGGCACGAACTCGAGCAAAGTCGTTTTTGCCATCGAAGCCCGATAAATACGGCGTTCGGTTTTATGCTGTCGTTGGATGGAGTTCTTTATACGTGCATTCTGTATGGAATAATTCGTCGGGTAACCGCAAGCCATCTACTCCTGCCGAGCGCTTTACTAGTTTGTTCCCAACACTGCGATCTCCGCTACGGAATACATTGGATGCTGAAGATCGATCGAGGCTGACTCGGCTACAGCAATGTGGGTTGTGATGGCGGGACACCAAAGCCAAGCGTTGCGATCACCAACAGGACGTCGACTTGTTGTTTCCGATAATTCCTACACTCGTCACACATTTGCTCACGCATTGCAAATGTTCACCGATGGGGAAACGCATTTGCTAGGAACTGTTCGAATCAACTTGGTCGATAAGTGGAATAAGCCAGGTGTTGCAGCTGCTATCCAACGAGTCGATAAAGGAGCACGAGGTGGTTGGGAGTTAGTTGCCACAGTAGATCCTGAGCAGGGGTGGGTAGAAAAGCAAAAGAAACGATCCCCCTGCGGGACTCGAACTCGTGTTGGTTGCGCAGAACAGCGGGCACTAACCCACTACACTTTGCCGATCCGGTCTACAACGAGATCACTACTTCTACTTACATGCAGCTACTATGCATCCACACGCGCGTCCATGCTACCTGAGCACTTGGACACGCTCCCACACGCTTGTTCTCACGCACATGCAACGGGTGCGTCTCATCTTGAACATTAGACGCCGCACAAAGCCTTGCACTCGCGTATAGACACGCACATGAACCCGGGTTGCACACGGTTTCCGCATCACATACGGTTTGCGCACCAACTCGAATCCAGCGCACGCATCACCCTCTAACACTTACCAGTAATGAGAAGCAGAACAAGCGAAGACGTGAGGTGGAGGCAAAAAAGCGAGCCACCGAGACACTTGAAGAGGGTGTCGGCATGGACATCTCCCTGCACATGATAACTCCCAACTCAACCGAGCACAGCAGTGGAAAGCTAGTCTGCCACTTGTGTAGCCTGCGAAACATAAAAAAAGAAGGCTCGATACGGGTGCACACAGTGCAAGGTAGGCTTTCACGTTGAGTGTTTTACCGCTTTCCACAACCACGACATTTTAAAGCACTCACCTCAACTCCGAGGAGCACTGGAGGTGCTTTGTAGAGCATCTACCGATGATCCTGTGGTCTTCACACGAAAGAAGAGCAACAAAACAATTACGCCAGTTGAGACTAAAGCTTCCTGAACCATAACACAATGCACACTTTTCTTACCTACTCTGGCGAGTCTGGTCAATAATCCTCCAGCTTCTTGGTCACACAATGAGGCACTGGTCCGCGGAAATTTC
>NW_008649035.1:127486-128886 GCF_000247585.1 Phytophthora nicotianae INRA-310
CACTGTTACTCTAGCATTCTTGATCATCTTCTCTGTTGCTGGAGGCAAGATCAGTATCTCGCTGCGTGCCTCTAAACGAATCTCTTCTTGCTTTCGCTTTAGCCACCCCTCCTTACCAATCTTGCCTTTTGCACCGCCGTCAGTATACAGCTTTAATCGCTTCACCATATTGGGAAATAACGCTGGGAATAAACCCGTACTGGCGAAGACGCTCGTTACATTGTTGGGGCACTCCATAATAGTTGACTGGTACGCCGCGCAGGCGATCTGAATGGAGTCCGTCGTCGACAGTACCATGTCCGCTGTGTCAAGCAGCTTCGACTCCAGTGCCTTCGTCACGGCGCTCTTAAAGGGCTTGAAGACTGCGACATCAAGCGGCTGATACAAATGCGTGGCATTCGGTGGCAATGCAAGCAATAATATTCCCATATCAAAAGCTTCCGCGATGGACTCTGAAATAACATACCCGTGAAAAAAGATATCAGTAAAAATGTATATCAAGGTTACCGTTAGAATTCAAGCACCATTCAAATAAAATACATGGGGCATTTTATGTAATAGTTGGATAACTTATAATTCACCATGCACTAAATTGGCACTGAATAATTAAGCCAATCAGAAGCCGATTGCCCACGAAAACGCGCTCCAATTGGACGAGAGGATGTATCGGGCGCTAAACCGATTCCACGCACTGAATTGGCATTTTCCGTTACACTAATGTTCCTTGTTTTGCATTGCGCTCAAGCTTACCCAATCGACCAGACTTTCGTGCTTGGCTGGTGATCGGATCGACCCTCGCCCTCGAAGATCCCGCTATTGGAAGCGGCAAGACACCCGGAACGGAAAGGAACACAGCCAACCAGGCAACTCTACGGCCGGTGCAAGTCCAGGCCGCTAGATCAGGGCCTCGGTCTAGATCGTATACTTGGGCGCAGAGCGAAGAGTTTCAGCGCTGCCCCACACATCCCGCACCCCACCAGGACGGTCAAGGCTGCACGTATTGGACACCTTCGGAGCCTCAAGGGACCACATCCCGCCCGCCGCCGGGTACACAAGGTAAGACCAAGTTCAGCTGAACACGGACCGTTGGGGAAACCACTCCGTTAGTCGGCGTCTGGGCGAAGTGTGTGAACGGCGATCGGCCTCAGCCAGAATCGGACTGATCCCGCTACACCATAGTTGCTTCGGCGGTCAGCATTCCTTTACTGCTCCATATTGGAGAAATACTTGACCATCTACAACTACGTTCAGCGAGTTTCCAGGAAGTTTCACAAATTTGTCTGTCACGGACAATCCCCTCCTGCAAAGTGCACGTCGTCAGGGCGTGGTTAGAGGTGTCACGTACTCAAGGAGGTTTGGTGGTCCCGGATTTTTGGGTGGAACTTATGGTCATGACGGCC
>NW_008649035.1:128986-130431 GCF_000247585.1 Phytophthora nicotianae INRA-310
AGCGCTGCCCCACACATCCCGCACCCCACCAGGACGGTCAAGGCTGCACGTATTGGACACCTTCGGAGCCTCAAGGGACCACATCCCGCCCGCCGCCGGGTACACAAGGTAAGACCAAGTTCAGCTGAACACGGACCGTTGGGGAAACCACTCCGTTAGTCGGCGTCTGGGCGAAGTGTGTGAACGGCGATCGGCCTCAGCCAGAATCGGACTGATCCCGCTACACCATAGTTGCTTCGGCGGTCAGCATTCCTTTACTGCTCCATATTGGAGAAATACTTGACCATCTACAACTACGTTCAGCGAGTTTCCAGGAAGTTTCACAAATTTGTCTGTCACGGACAATCCCCTCCTGCAAAGTGCACGTCGTCAGGGCGTGGTTAGAGGTGTCACGTACTCAAGGAGGTTTGGTGGTCCCGGATTTTTGGGTGGAACTTATGGTCATGACGGCCGCTGACCTCGAAAAGTGGGCACTTTGGCTCAGGATTGCATCATATTTTCGGCGACATATTGCTCGCAACACCTCCTCACTGTGCGCCTAGATCGGTGGCAGAGACCTACTTGACGCCCCACTCCGGGGCTCGGCAGGTCGACACCCTGCGCTGGCAACCGACGCTCTGGTCGGCGGATTTACTTGTTTTTAGATAGGAGGGCAAATGATTAGAAGAAAGTATGGGCCAACTGGCCGAAACAATTATCCTGAAGCACTCAAGCGATTCAAGCAGCGAGTCATCCACCACCTTATTCTTAGATGCTTTGCCTACCAGCGAGCAGCGGTCTTCCTGAAGCTAGAGTTCGTTTCTGACCAGACCACGAGAGATGTAGTTTTTTTTGTCCCTATTTGAGGGAATTGGGTTCGGGAAGTACGGATTGAGTGAGCGAGTACTTAAGTAATACTCGCTCAGTCACTCAGTCACTCAGCACTCAACCACATTCCCGCTTACTCGCCATCGAATTCGTTCAATGAACCGAAACGACCATCCGCTCACTCACTCACTCACTCACTCACTCACTCGTCAATATCACTCACTCAGTCTTTACTCACTCGCTCAGTCACTTACTCAGTCAGTCAGCCACTCGTCATTCAGTCACTCACCTAAATTATCGCTTACTCGTCATCGAATCGAACGACCATTTGCTCACTCACTCACTCACTCACTCACTCACTCACTAGCTTAGTATCACTCATTCGTCCATTTTCTCACTCGTTCGTTCATTTGATACTTTCTTCATCCATCCCCATACTCAGATATTAAATAAATTGTAGGTACCATACCATATCCTACTAAAAAAAACTTGCGTGCAACACACGACGTACTACAATCAAACACCTCGAGTAAGTATCCGAAAACAATGAGCATTAACCAATAAGTTAAGTAAGGTGGGTCTGAAAAAGTGTACAGTAACGGAAAGTGTCAATTCAGTGCGTGGAATCGGTTTAGCGC
>NW_008649035.1:132619-134610 GCF_000247585.1 Phytophthora nicotianae INRA-310
CCATATGCAACCATATCCAGCCCATCAACGCGACATCTGAGGTCGCGCAACCTTGTCCCACACCTGCACACCATCCGGAGCCACGCGAGCGTGTGACATCACACCTGCTAACACTGATACATCGTTCGCTTTCCCAGTTCATCCAATTTCGCGCACTGAATTGGCACTTTCCGTTATTTCCTAAGTGTCGACTAATATCTGCTTCCGAGCTACCAATCTTGGTAAGAGCGTCGTATTTGCGGTGTGGATACTTTGTCTGGTACAACAGGATGCAAGGGCCTCCGTGCGATGTAGTCTGTCGCGATACCAGTAATAACGAACAACTCTGGGAGGGCGAATAATACAGCAAGCTGAAGGATGCCTGCCTTGTCAAACCTAAAGTGTATTCTGCAAAACCGTTGGTTGAAGACTCTAGTTCGATAGTGGTAGACAAAAATGGTGGTTGTGAGAAAACTGACTTGAATTTGGCCAAAATTCTGTGTCGCTCTGGGGCCATTTTTTTTCCGAATCCAACCCTAGCCTGAACCAATTGTAAAAAAAATTAAAATGTATCAACGGCCGGGTTCGAACCGGCGACCTTCTGCGTGTAAAGCAGACGTGATAACCACTACACTACGCTGATAACTGATGCTTTCCAAAACTAAAACTTTTTTTTAACTATAAATTTATATTATCCAATTCAAGTCGGGACCCTCGCTGGTCGAGCTCGTAGGCGAACTCCCCTACTACCCGAAACGGTCCATGCTAGAAGTGCGCAAGTTTCTTCACCAATCCCGGCCTCACTCCCTCCATGTATAGCCAAACACGGCTCCCAATTTCTAGGACAGTCGTCGCTCGTTCTTGACCCGACGCTGCCCAGTCTTCTTGGGCTTGAAGCATTGCGTGGCGGACAATCACGTCCACCTCGTTGGAGAGACACCTTCCTCATCCGGACCAACGCTTCGTTTATTTTTGTTTGTTTGTTGGACGCGACTACCCCGAGGCTTGGTACGCCTGTACTGTGGCTAACACTATTTCTGCTACCACTTCGCTTCTTGTCGTCAGGCCAACGCATCGGACATATATTCAAAATCTCACTGCACCAACGTTATCATTGCCTTCAGCGTGGGTCGCGCATCCCAACCATGAAAGAGGTAAAACAGTGTCTCGTTGCGGTTAGTATCCATTGCTTTGTTGATTGCAAATACCCTTCACTCCACGAAATCGTCCCAGGCTTGCTGCAAGGGATCTTCTACGAAACCTTCACTGACGCCACACTGACTCTACTAATTGCTCTTGTTTGCTTAGTGTCGCTCTTGAGTGCGATTGCATCATCTTCGCAAATGTTTGAACCCTTCGCTCATGACGCGAAGGTCACGGTCATGCTGAATCACCACAGCAGTTTTGAAGCGTTCGTATATATATATATATACTCCTCCAATGCCAGAACCAATCTAAACGTGGAGGTGTCAGACATCGCCTTGGCGATGCCATAACCCACGAAAGCGCACTGGAAGAGCAGTAAGTTGACCCGCCGACTTTGCAGTAATGGTATGACGAAATCCACCGCCATTGTCTGGAACAGCCGCTCAGCTTCACCGCGCTGAACCATCTGCGAAACCACCTGAACCGTCGCCATGCTCTGCAGCACCTTCCCTTGTCTCCGGGGTCCTCGTTTGCGCGTCCGGTAATGGTCTCCTCGCTCTCGAGGGTGGAGAATCGCCGTTCATCGCTGGACTACCGCCAGTTCTGAGTGATCGCTCTCGCATCACCCACGATGGTTCACACGCAAACTCGATTGCTGTTCGTCCCTGGACAATACCCATCCTGGTTTACACCTGGAGCACCGTCATGCACTCCATCACGCTCTATAGAGCTTCACGCATCTGCGGAGCCCAGACAATGGTTTATTTGCAGGCTGGACCTTTTACCCCCGGTTTCCTTTTTTTCCTTACCGCCACTTCATGCCTGATATCGTAGAATCAACATTTTTTTTCAAACGTTTTTTTTTT
>NW_008649035.1:137205-138899 GCF_000247585.1 Phytophthora nicotianae INRA-310
TTTTCAAGAAGTCTCAGGAGCTGCAGACTACGGGGGAGATAGCGGAAAAGCGCCGAGGACCCAAGCCAGCGTTATCTGTGGAGCAAGAAGACGCCCTCGTCGCATGGATTGCGGCAATGCAGCGTGAGGGTTTCCCTGTTGGCGCAGCTCGAGTCTTAGAGCGAGCCAACAAGATCAATGAAATGCTCCATGGAGCTACTACTCGCGGTAGAACACCGTACCAACCGCTTACTAAGGGCTGGTACAGACGGTTTAAAGACCGCCACCCTGAACTGGCGCCTAGAACGGCGCAGAAAATTGCTCGTGTGCGGAACATGGTGGGCGACGAGGATATTCTCGGCTGCTTCCACGCGGTGTGCAAGCGCGTGATTGAACTACGATTGTCTGCTGACAGAGTAAACAACATGGATGAGACTTCCTTTATGCCGAAGGGAACATCGAGCAGAGTTCTTGCACTCAAGGGGTCTCCCAATGTCTGGAGTAAAGAGACAAGGCCCAACTTCCACATGACGGTCATTGCTGCCGTCAATGCAGTCGGGGGAGCGATACCTTCTCTCATTATTCTTCCTGGAAAATCGCCTTTACAAGGCAGAGCAGCATACTATTTCTATCAAGGGTGCGCGAGTGACGGGTGCGCCCAAGGGATTTAGTAATGGAGGAATATTTCGCCTCTGGCTGCCCATGTTTGTTGACCAAGTAAAGTCAAGTGGTGTTCGGTTTCCTGTTCTGCTAGTGCTGGACAATAGCTCGACTCACCTCGACTTCGGTAAGTACTATGAATGTTTAAATTATTTTATATCTATTTTTTTTATCTCTTTGGACGGGTATTTACTTTTAAAGATTCAATTACAGAGGCATACGACATGGGAGTCTGGATGCTTACCCTTCCTCCAAACGCTACACATTTGTACCAGCCTCTCGATGTAGCCGTCTTCAAGCCTTTCAAAAGCGCAGTGGTCGATGCTTTGCAGCTAAAACTGCTAAATACAGCCGATATGGTGCTGTCAAAAACGACGGCTATTGGGATCGCGTGCTCGGCCTACAAAACGGCCATTATCGAGCGATCAACGAATACTGTTAGTGGTTTCAGGTGCGCTGGGCTGTACCCACCGTCGATTGTGAACATGACAAAACGCTTAAAGCTCTATACGGATGGCGGGGCCAAGGTAAATATCGGTACTGAGGTTTGGATCACGAGGAAACAGGAGGAGGTTCGTGCGGAGGCTTGCTGTGATGTCCTGGTCCTTCCGCCGGCAGGAAAGGCTAGTAAAAAGGCTAGGATCACTGTTGACATTGAGGGAGAGCTTGTGGGCAACGACGCCCGCTTGTAAGTGAATATATTTCCTAGATAAGACAATCGTGCAGTAAATTGATCACTTACTTTTTCATAGTTATTGAAGCGTGTTAGTGCCGTCATAGCTCTTGATGTCGTGATGCGTTAGATAAACTGTGGATTGTCTTTAAAACGTTTAAGCTTTATTATTGCGCTGTTAAAACACAATCAGCAAACTATTTCGTGTTATTGCGTAGGCGTACTCTTCCGAGTGTATCCGATTTCACGCACTCAATTGGCACTTTCCGTTACCAGAACGGTAAACGATCGTTTGGGCGTGATCTGAAGACCCAGACTCAGCCCTTACATCGGGACAGACTGGGCCTGCAAATCGCTTATATAGGCCAACCAGTAAAAATAA
>NW_008649035.1:158788-189873 GCF_000247585.1 Phytophthora nicotianae INRA-310
TTTTTACTGGTTGGCCTATTTAAGCGATTTACAGGTCCTGTCTGTCCTGGTGCTAGGGCTGAGTCTGGGTCTTCAGATCACGCCCGAACGATCGTCTGCCGTTCTAGACGTATTGTTGTGGGTTTAACCTACCTACACTAGTAGCTAGAGTTGCCGTGGGAATTACTACACCACACATAACACACCCAAACTAGATTGACCGCACGCTTACTCGAAGCCGGACGTCGCTTTGTTCGCTTGAGCAGGGCTGAGGCGGAGGCTGGGATAGCATCGGGACA
This sequence comes from Phytophthora nicotianae INRA-310, assembly GCF_000247585.1. Lineage (NCBI taxonomy): Eukaryota > Oomycota > Peronosporomycetes > Peronosporales > Peronosporaceae > Phytophthora > Phytophthora nicotianae. The sequence goes on from NW_008649035.1 coordinate 159,067, forward strand.
CGGAAGCATTGTTGGCAAGAGCGTCATAACTCTGTCGCCTTTTTGCGTTCCGAGACTTACGTGCTGTTCGTGGTTTAACTGCGAAGGTTCTATTTCAATGTTCCTATATTAAATATATGTGGTTCACTCTAATATAATAATTGCAAATCTTAAAAAACGGTGGTGGTACAGTACTGGTAGAAAAATGAAGGGTGAAAGGACGTGAAAGCGTGGCGGACATTTTTGAATACTTTTTATAGAACAAAAATCGAAGAATAACGAATTAATTCCCTGCAAGCTGCTCTGCAGCACTTCGTACTGCTATCCCAGGAAAATTCTGTTATTGACACCTCGCGCGCCAACATTCGCTTCAGGAGTCCCTGCGCGTTTCCAGGTCTCCGCTGAGCATTCACCCGATCATTGAAGCCATTGAAGAGTCATTCCAACCGTCGTCGAGCAATAGGACCGTGGTTTGCCAGTTCTGTGCTGCTGAATGTGGATCCAGCTTTACCAATACGGACCACCTGACTTGAGTGACTTCTTGGTCATAGGCGAACCGGACAAGAGGTCGGAGTAACACCGCTTTGTCTCGTTTGCATCGTAATCTTCACCTGTCGCGTGACCACGCGTTCGTAGCGTTGGCAACTTGAATCTAGTCACACTAGCAATCACCAGGAATTGCTACACCACAATACCCCCGTTGCTCGGGCTCGTAGCTGCGTCGAGTGTTGCGTGCGAGGCACTTGAGACTGTCCGTTGTCACTTGCTGGACAGCATCTTGCACCGCTGTGTTGTTTTCTACAGCGCGACACAGGATCGCCGCCATCGGCAAAACTCGGAAAAAGTGGTTGATGGAAATGTGCCCCGCGCTACTGATCTTTCGCCAACCCTAAACACGTTTTTGAACTCATTGGTAAAATGCTCTAAGGGTAACCTGTCATCTATTGATATTTGTCATACACACCTAACCGCAGTAGATACATGTTATATTTGTCGTGTTTATACAGGACAGCAGGAAATTTTAGTCCTGATTTTTGCTGTAGCGACCGTTAACACAGAGCTAGTTTTATTGTGAATAGAACGAGTGAATCGTCAAAGAAACAAGTATTAGTTTTCCGAGATAGAATATTGAGAATGAAAGGCTCGAATTTATTTTTGTTTGCCCTAACCTTAGTGCTGTAGTCCACATTTTGGTCACATACGCGTATTTTTTTTTTGAAATAGTGTGTGGCAGTAACCACCGATCATTATTGCCTTAGGAGGGAACTCAGTGCCTGCCATAGTCGGAAAAAATGCACGCCATGACCCCGACATTTACCTTTACCGGTACAGTCATTTATAGTTTGCTTATACGATTCCGAGCCTGTGGAGCAATACCCGAATACATCGGGTCAATGTGTTGCTCCTCCACTTTGGCGTCGCCAATAGGTTCTCCATCTGACACGAAAAGAGTACCGACACGCTCACCGTTAAGAATCCGCAGCAGCACTCCCTGCTCCGCCTTCGCCACCACAGCAGCACGCACAGCGCCACTATCCACTGCGCGAATGCACGAGTGTAGCTTGTCCTTCTGTCCAATGGCTCCGACACGACTCTCGGACGCGATCATCTGCTTGTCGCCGCGCTGGAACCTTGAAATGAGCTTTCGGTTGTCCTTAGAGCCCGTGAAGATGCCGTCGACGTCCGTGATAAGCACCATGAGGTCCACCATCATCTCCTGGGCGAACAGCGCCGCGAGTGAGTCGTTGTCCCAGGCAATCTTGTTCTCCACGATAAGCGGCGTAGTACGTAGCGTGATGACGTCGTTCTCGTTAATAACAGGAATGATACCCACGTCCAGTAGGGCGCGCATGGCACGCTGGAGGTTGGCACGGACCTGTGGCTCCCTGAAGTCTGCGTCAGATGCCAGCACCTGGGAGCAGGCCAGATGGTACTGAGCGAAGAGCATCTCGTAGAGACTCTGTAGACCGCTTTGGCCGGCGGCAGCACATGCCTTCTCGTCGAACTGAACGTTGTCGCCCACCTGGCCGCCGAGATGTGACTGCATGGAGCCCGAGAGTAGATACTGGCGATGCAGCACCATCCTGCCGATGGGCACAGAGCCACTGGACACGAGGATGATGTTGTGGCCGCGCATGTGCAGCGCTGCGATCTGCTCTACGATGTTGCCGATCTGCCCCATAGCCAACAGGCCCTCGGGCGAGTGCACGATCTCCGTGCCGATCTTAATGAGGATGGTGCGCGCGCGGCGGAGATCGCGGCCGAACTCACGCATCTCCGGTTCGCTCTTGCTCTTGCTGCTGCTGGACATGCTGACTAAAGGGACGGGAGGCGGATGCACGGCGCTAGGCGACGCACGCAATGAAGGGCGGCGTCAATGGAGGAGGATGGAGAGTGACGCCTCATGGCCCAGCAAGTGATTGGTCGGAAAGAGACTTGAAGTTTGTAAGGAGCTTCTGGGCTTTTTCTCCTGGCGTCTGTGATGTGTGAAAAAGGCAAGAAGCCCTGGACACGAAGTCACACATGAGGAGTTTGCTTTTGCATCGATTCAGTGTGAGCTGGCAGCAGGAAATGCCGAAGTACGCTGCGATTTCTCCGGTTTGCGAACCGGAGAAATCGCAGCGTACTTCGTTTGAGCTTCGAAGTATCTGGGCTTCGCCACACACCAGAGACCACACTAACGCGTCGATAACGAAGGCGACATTCGTGGAGCAGGGCATGCAATCCGAGAGCTATTAAACATCGCCGATAGTCTTGCTGATGCAATGTAGCCTGGCGCCGCACGTGCGGCACGAACCTTGCGTAAAGCGCCCGATAAGTCGACTTATACGAGTTAGATTAAGCTAGACCTGCACCCACCGAGTCGAGGTTATCATAGCTCGTGGTCCAGCCAGTTCGTTCGTCTCCAACTTTGCGGCTCAATACACGTCGACGGCAAACTAAATGCATCAACAAACAACCAAGTCGATAGCAAACCTGCATTGATTCTCTCTAAGCGATTGTCTCGCCCACTTTCTTGGCAGCGTCCTGCAGTGAGCGCAGCTTGACCTTCTGCTCTCCGTCCAGCAGTTTTTTATCCTCAGCCGAGAGCTCCTGGCCGAAGCGGTCCTTCTTGTCTGACATGACGGCCGCGTACTGCTCCCATTCTTGCATAAAGGGCGGTACAAACTTGGATGCTGCGCTCTTGTGCCGCTTGAACTCGTCGCGCACGTACTGGTCTCCAAGAACCCGCATGTGTGGCTCCAGCTTTTGTCGGTGCAGAGTCAGGATGCGCTTATACAGCGCCAGCACCTTTGCCCGGTCCGCCATCCTTCTTATTCTTAACTGAAGTAAAGTTGCACAAACCCGTTTTACGTTGCTAATACGTTGCTCCAATCGCTACAGTTGCTCATCATGTCACCAAATCCTTAGTCCGCAATAATGCGCTCCATCACCAACGTGAGCCTCGACTCGTGGCTCTTCGGGGAGGACAAACCCAGCGGGAACGACGCCCCCAGTCGGTCGTCACTCAACGCTGTAGGTCCAAGTCCTCCACCTGCCCCGAAGAGAAACTCGGTGCGTCTCACAGGCCGCAGTTCACCGCCCAAATCCAACATGTCGGAGCTTTCGTACCCATTCCCCGTGAGCTCCAAGCTGCGCAAGCTCTTCCGCCCCAACAAACTACAATGGAAGAAACCCACGCACAAGACGCATCGACAGCTGGTGGGGATGGATACGACGAGCTTCCAGAAGCTGCAGGGCCACGTGCCGTTCACGCTCAAAGAGCTCGTGAAAGACCCGAAGAAGCTGCCGTATCTGCTGCAGTTTTTATCTGTGGACGCTGAGAGTCCTAGCGATACCACACACAGTAACTATCACCAGGTTCTGCTCTTCCTTATGGAGATCGAGCAGCTCCAGACAGTGGACGAAGGGAAACAACGTGAACAGGCTCGTAAGATATGGCACAAGTACATTGACAATTCGTCGGAGTTTCAGATCGCCGCAACACTAGAGCTCACGACCGAATTGGAGCAGCTGGTGAAGGACAATATTGACAAGACAGACAAGGTAAACGACAGCTTCTTTCCCATTCAGAAACTGGCCTACATGAGGCTCACTCGGGAAGAGATGCCGAGGTTCTTGAAGAGCGACGAGTACCTGCAAATGCTTATTGATACCGAAGACGGTACCAGGAGGATCCCGATGGAGAGAGTATTACAACAACCACGAGCAGCTCACTATTTTCTACTCTTCTTGATGCAAAGTCGACAGCATTTCGAGCTGTACTTCTGGCTACACGTCGAGTACGTGCTGAAACCTTTGCTGGAAGAAGAGAAATACGAGCTCTTTTGGCGACTGGCACGTGTGCTAGTGGACAAGGCACAGAATGACTCGCAGGCCATCACTCTTGCGACCAAGAACGACTTATACTTGGCGGTATCTAGTCGTCGCTTTGATGATAAACTCCAGCCGCCACAACCTGTAGCCAAGTCGCTATTTAACAAAGCACAGCAAGAGATTTTCGCCATGTTGAGGTCGTCGTGGTACGATCGATTCACCAAGAGCGATCTCTACAAAGTTGCGCTGAAGGACTCGCTTATCCACTTTGATCTCGTGGAATCCAAAGACTCGCCACCGAAGCTTCTGTCCAGAGCCTTTTCATCCGCAGAGTACTCGAAGGTGCACACCAATGCTGACGTAGCTGATGGGGAGAGTGAAGCGGGCAGCAATGAGCACGAAGACGAAGAAGAGAGCGCTGACAGCAAACCAACAACCACTGAAAGCTCCGATCAGTTGAGTGCGAGCAACAGCGAAGCCGGAAGTCTGAGCGATTCGGAGGAGACAGACGAGCGTGGTTTTGCCAAGGTGGTCTTGAATCTCGAGAGTATCATCCGACTGACTAAGCTTCCTGAAGGACTTCAAGTGCACTACCGACCCAACTACGAGTCTCCTAGTGCGAATGCACCCGTGCCGAAGGAAGATGACTGCGGTATCGATACCATCCTGACGTTCGCGACGTTCATGGAGAAACAGGAGGGAGAGGATGCCGCTGCTACTCTGATGCTCATGCCTGTTCCCAATCCACACAAGGAAAAGGACAGCAACGATGAGTCCTTTGAGGACATTGGACGACGAATCAAGACTTTCCTCGTTCCGAGCGGACGGATCCTCATCAAGCGGTCAGGTGGTGAAAAGTGTCCTGCTGATATCCTATTCCCTTTCCAACAAAGCGGTCGAGATGGATTCCTGTTTGGATCAGTCTACTTGACGTATGAGCCCATGCACGTGGGATCCTCCAACGACGAGATTTATGTGGCCAAAGGCTTCTGTTTGCTATCGCATCTACCGCTCGTGAACTCGCTTAGGAAGTTGGTGGAAGAGCACGTTCAAAGCGTCCAAGAGCCATCCAGTGTCCTCGCGCATGATCGATTAGCGTTGCTGTTTCAAAGCAGTCTCAGCTGGAGAAGAACGACTATTACGAGTGCCAGAACTCACACGTACGTGCACCCGGAAATGCGGCGTCTGGCTCATCGGAAACACAGCAGCATTTTGAGTCTACCTTTGAGTACACTGGAGACACAAGTGGATGTCCCGATGACGATCCTTTTCGAGCAGTTTGGGACTGCAATGGTCCTCCAGATTCTCGCCAGCGCTGTGCTGGAGTGCAGTATCGTAGTAGTTGCCAGCCAGTACTCGCTGCTGACCATGTGCGCTGAGGCGATCCGCAACCTGTTGCGTCCGTTCTCGTGGTGTCACGTGTATGCTCCTGTGCTGCCAAAGCCTCTGCTGTCCTATCTGCAGTGTCCCACACCAATTCTCGTGGGTGTGAACAGCGAGTTTGCGGTACGATCAGATCTTCCAACGCGGGGTTTGTATCTCGTTGCTGATGTGGATCGCAAAGTCGTGGAATACGTCGGCGACCAGTCCGTGTCTTGGCGTGGTCTGGGGCTGCGAGATGATGTGGGTAAAGAGTCGATCTTCCTGCCTCGATGCTTCGAAGCTGCTAAGCATGAGCTGGACAGGTTGCTATTCCCGAGAACGCTGCAGTTCGACGCAATAGGAGGATGTGAGACGACGCCAATTGATAACGTCGACAGCTCCTTCGTGTATTCTTCGCCTCCCGAGACGGAAGCTGAGCGGGATGAGCAGGTACGAGGAATCTGCTTTGATCTGTTCTCGGAGCTCTTGAGCGGCCATACGAATGCCTGTCTGGTGGTGGGCGACACGAAGGAGTCTGTGGTTATCTTCGACGAGACCGAGTTCCTAGCGACGCGTGCTGAAGAAGATCAACCGTTCTATCGAGCTCTGCTGCGTACACAATGCTTCTCAGAAATCGTCAGTGCACATCGGATCAACATGGGTTCAAAGGAGACTGATGCAGACACCTTGGACGCAGATGAGGATCTGCAGGAAGGAATCATCTAACTAAATGTTTATCAATGTTGACCTTTGCTCACCCAAATTTTAACAGTTACGCTGGCTCGCAGATGTATCAGCACTTGAGGCCTCCTCTTCGCGATGAACTTTCTTCGCTGGCGTGTCTTCCATCTCCACATCCCCTTCGGCGGCGCGGCTTCGCTTAAGAGACTGGGCATCAGCGGCTTCTTCCAAGACTACGTCCACCTGGCTACCATTTATCTTTGCAGCATCCATATCAGCAGTAACCATCTCGGTGTCCTCAGCCTCATTGCCAGATTCACTGTTCGCACCGTTAATAGACACCTCTGGCGTCGTAGCCTGGTCAACGGCATCCGCAATTTCAAACTCTTGAGTTTCCTGCGCCTCTGAAGACTGTTCTGTTAGAGGATGCGAGTCCAAGTTGTCCTCAAGTACTTGGGTTTCCTCCATGTCTTGCGTTTGGCTTTCGTCAGTGTCATCGTTCTTTGACGAATTCACAGTCGGACTTGTGCCGTTCATCTCCGCATCAGGGATTGCGTCAGAAGCGCCAATAGATATTTCGTCCGTCGCAGCGTTAGCAGTGCTAGACGGATCGGTTGTTGCACTCGTTGGTCCTGCTAAAAGCATATCGTCGTCGCTGTCATCATCACTTAAGTCTGCTCCACGACGCAGCCGTCGTCTGGAATGAGCAGTGTCAAGCTTAGCGAGGTCCTTTTCTAATCTGGATTCTCGCACAGTATTCTCTTCGAGATCGCCATTGTGTTCCCCATCGGAAGCACTCTGTTCGTTCTCCTCTTCATCAGATGAGTCGTGCGTCTTCCGGTGAAGCTTCAGGTACTTAACACGACGTTCTATCTGCTCGGGTGTTCGATCACGTTCCTGAAACATGTCCTCGTACGAAATGACCTCGTACACGGAGGGCAGATGACGGAATTTCATGTACACCTTCGCCAGATAACGATCCTCGACTTTACTCCAGTTCTTTGCCCTCTCCGTCGCCGCGCGAGACATTGGCGTCTTCCGTTTCAGCTTCGGCTTTGCTGTAGCAGCTTCGGACGAACCTTCGGCGTCACCTTCAGCCTCACCCTCGTCTTCTTTAGTTTCCTTATCCACCAGCGACGTCGACTGGAAATCCGACGGCCCAAGCGTGAACTGGAACTCAGCCTCACCCTCAAGTTCTTCATGATCCAGAGCAATGCGGTGTCGTCTTGACTCGTTAATCGCCTCAATTCTCCTCTCTCGTCCCAGTGCAACAGCCTCCGATTTGGACTTGCTCATTGAATCCATCGGGTCGTAACTTCGCTGGATGAGTATACACGACTTGGAAGGGTACGTCTGACGTAGCAGAGCCTCCACAAACAGCAAGTTGTTTTTGTCAGCGAGTGTGAAGAAGTCGCGAACAACGCCACGAATGAAGTCCAGGAAGTTCTTGTACTCGGGGAGACGCTGGATATACGAGTCTTGGAGCATCTTGTTGAACAGCAGGAACACGTGGATGTTGAAGAGCATCGGTTGCATCGTCCATTCCTCTTGCTGGTAGATCTTGAAGTGCTTTGTCCGGTAGAAGAACGAGTGAATGTAATGGTTCACTTTTGCGCTGTTCTCACGGTAATCGGCAAGTAGAGAGCAGTACATCCGGATCGTGTCTGCTGACACCATACTTGAAAAGTACTTCCGCACGTCAAAGTCAGCCTCTTTGCGTTGCATTTCCATAAGGAGTTGTGCCTGTCTTTCTGTTTCCTCTTCATCCGTAGAGCTGTCATCCGAGTCTTCACCGTCTTTCGACTCCCCCTCCTTTCGTTTTTTCTTCTGTCGCTTTCTGGAAACAGCAACGCACAATAGTGAGGCAATGTCATGCATATTAGCGACACCCGGTTACGTCCACTTACTTGTCCAGATATGCTTTTCTTCGTGAAAGAACCTTAATAGTTCCTTGAGAGTCCAGCACTTTGAAGACGAGCTGCGATCAATAGAAATAACATCAACAATCAGCTCAAGTCACCCACTCGCTCAGCATGTAGATCCATCATAGCTTACATGTGTGAGCGTAACGACGTCGACCACGTATGCCTTGGGAAAGAGGCCTGGAGACCATGTTTTCAGCAATACCGGCAGCCGATCCAGGAAGTCGCGCTCGTAAAAGATCTTATGCTGCAGAGAGTCGGCGATACGCTGGAAGCGGGGGTCATCACTTGCAGTGAGCTCTGCAAGATATGCCATCATCTCAGTCAGAAGCTGGACTGAAACAGTCATGCCGTGATGGTTTTTCATCGTGGCGTAATTCTCGATTGACTGAAGCACAAAGTTGAACGAGAACATATCCAGCGTAGAAAGCACTGCCTTCTCGTCGTAGTCCGGCTTTTCAGGGGCCGGAGGTGGAGGAGTGGTGAAGTCCAACGCATTCTGAAGCTCCGTCGTCTTCTTCTGGGCTGCCTTCAGCTGCTGCTTGTAGTGCGACTTCAGCGCTTGGACCTTCAAGCGATGATATGTCATGAGGAACCAAACGAGGTGGAAGTACTGGAGACGATCCGTGGAGATCAACTTGTTGCTGCCTCGACGGAACTCTGTCTTCAACGAGTTCGTGAGCTGGAAATATGATTTTCCAACGATAGAGTCGCAAATCTCCTGAAGGACACTCATAGTACGTCTGACAAATCAAATCACAACATAAAACACGGTTAATAAAGCCCAACGTAAGGGCACACACGTCATCTCAAAACTTACTCGTCGGACTCAGTCACTTTGCCTTTACCGCCGAAGATTTCGTGGATGTCTGTAACTGGAGCCGCACTCTTCTTTCCTCTTCTCCTCGAGACCGGCTTCTTGGCTGCCTGGGGGACCTGATCATACACCGTCTTCGAGAAATCCGACAATACCGTCGACCTCCCAGTCGGACCGACCATCGTCAGCACACCGCCGAAGTTAGAATGACGACGTGATCCTGACTGATGCAACGCTGACGCCTTCTTTTCATTGTTGAGCTTCGCCAGGAGATCTCCTCTCGCCGGTGCCGTGTTTCGTCCAGCTCTCGACGCTGTAGAACTACTCGATGACGTCGATGTAGCCACCTGTTCACCTAAACTTTTGGCTGTGCCTTCCCACTGTTTCTTCGCGAATGCCACTACCGACTTCGGCTGCGAGCAGTCCAGCGTCAAGTCGATCATCTCCATGATCAACAAGTTCCATTCTCTGTTCTCTGGCGAGTCAATATCTTGTGCGAATAGCAAAATCATCTCGTACACGTTTTCTTCGTGCAACGTACAGATCAGATCCTCCTGTAGATGACTAAAGTACGACGTGGTCGAAGTCACAAACCTCGGGTCTTCGTTGGGGATTGCCAGTAAGTTCCTGATCAGAGTGAGCACAATTTCCATATTCAAATAGTCCTGAGCCGTGCGTTTTCCTTTACGGGACAGCGGCTCCACGAGGATCGTCATCATGATGGGGATGATGCCGCAGCGCAGGAACTCGTGCTTGTATTGGCGCAGATACTTGAGCTGCTGAGCGATGTTGGTGGAGTCTTTTGGAGGCTTCATAGTGAGCATCACTAGCACTTTAAGGATGGAGAAGACGAGCGCCCAGTCGTGCTGGTGATTGACGAGCAGTGGCAGTAGCTTCTTCTGTAAGATCTTCCATTTGCCCAACTGCTTGGCCACCAGTTTGTGCTTCGCGTGGTCTCTACGCAAAGCGCGCTGGAGATCGTGGATCCACTCGGCGCAGTTCTCGCCACGCATCAGCACAGGCTCCTCGCCTTCGTTTTGTACGCGAAGCATACCCAAGTTGGAGCACACAAGCAGCAGTTCGTTCATCATTGCGTCGTCGAGCTGAGGCTCATTAGCGTCGGCCTCTTCGTCGGATGAGGCCACACCAAAGTCCTCGAGCTCTTCGTCGTGTTGTGCAGAGGCCGTGAGCTCATCGCGCTCAGCGTCGCTGCCAGTGCGGGCAGAGCTCTCGGCCATTGTTGCTAATTTGGCTATTGGCGCCAAAAATCGGATAAAGCAAGAGTGAATGCTTGGTGTGGTGGAGATGCTGGATTAAGTACGATTACTTGAATCTGTACACATTTTGACGGCTTAAGATGGAGGCGCTGGCACAGCCCGTGCCCATGGAGGCGCCGCAGGATGCGCAGCAGGAGCAACAAACTCAACCGCCTGTCGCAGAGGAGCAGTCTGCGCAAAATTCGCAGCAAATTTTGGACCAGCAGGCTCAAGAGCAGCAGACACAAGTCCCAGCTCAAGTCCCTGAAGGACTCGGACAGCACCAGCAGAGCCTGCAACCTGCTTTGCCTCAGCCTCAACAGCCTCAACAGATCCCTCAGCCACCTCAGCAGCAGAACTTCGTCTCCTCTGGCTACGATGCCGCCTCCATGAACCCCGTGGCGGCCAGTCAGCAGATGCAGATGCCTCAGCAGTTCCAGCCCCAGCAGCAATACAATCCTCTCTACCAACAGTACAACGCCCAGCAGCAACAGTACAACCCTCAGCAAACCCCCCAACAGCAGCAGATGAACGCCTACAACCTCAAAACGCCGTCTACGATGGCATTTGGCGCTTCCTCCGCTCCAGCCGAAGAGCGCGCTACTCACTTACTGGCGGCCTGTGAGTCTTGCCTCGTCGTCACTCGCATACCGGGCGTGGACATGTCATTCCGTCGTATCATGGAGCGCAAATGCCCGCGCTGTGGCGGCACTCTGGTGCTGCCTCAGGAGGTCATGGAGATGCTCATTCTCTACGGAAACTTCGTGCCCGAGTCGGCGGCCGTCACGCTCGTACTCGGGACCATGGTGCTGCATCCATCGCTTCGGGCGGACTTTATGGCGGCCGCAATGAACGACCTGCTCACTCCGCTCCAGACCGACTTTGTCTACGATGTGGCCGTGCCCAAACGACCAGACGGACTGGGCATGTCACTGCGAATGAACCGTGAGTGACTTGTTACCTGATTTTTGTATCGGAACTCTAACGCTGATGTGTTTTGTGGCTGTGTATTTGCAGAGGGAAACCTCGTGGTCGGCGGCTTCATTGACTTCGAGAATAACCAGGAGAGTCCGTCCGTAGCCGCTCGGATCATCGCTGTGGACGACATTTTGGTGGCGATCAACAAGAAATCCATCACGTCGTGGACATTTGAGAAGAGCATTAGCATGTTGGCTCACGCAGCGTCGCCTGTGTACTTGACGTTCCGGCGCCGCCAGCCGGTCATGTTGCTCTAGAGAAGACGGCTGGGTAGCGGGTTCCACCGCGTCAATGCTAATATGAATCCGTTTGTTTACTAATTTCACCCCGTTTTAGTTGTAGAAAGCTGGTGCTGGTGCTTACTACGTTAGATATTAGCTGCTGCAATAAGTCGTTCCGGAATGCAGCAAACCCTTCATGGTCACTACACCCTCAAGTGCGCCGCGGTTGCATACGAAGCAGTGGTCACAGCGCAACATGGTGAAGAGCATGTGAACGTCACCCAGTGAAGTGTTGCTCGATATCGTCATGCCAACAGGCTGGATAACGCAGGCATTACCCTCCGTGATTTTGACTCTATCGTTCATTTTGGCTCGCTTGAACGCGGACCATCCATCGCTCAATAAGGCCAACATCTTCTCGTCGTTCATCAGGAACGGAATTGGTGCACTGCCTTCCAGATGATTAGCCGCCGACGTAAGAGCGCTGTACGTCTCATCGACCGACATGTTCCCGTTCAGTCCTCCAACCTGGTTGCTTCTGACGACATCCATCAGTGTAGCCCAAGAGAAACCTGATGACGAAGACTTGGGCTCTTCACCAAGATCCTGTTCTACTTCCTCGAGGCTGTTTGCAGCATAATACGCTCGTACGAATTTCTTGAGGTGCGTAGAGCTGACAACCCCCAACAAGACCATCGATTTATCGTCCTGAACAACAGGAATATCCTGGTTTGGAAGCCGATGCAGTGCCAACAACAGCCTTGCCACGGTTGTATTCTTCGTGATATATACGGTGAATACTTCGACGATATCTCCAGCGCAAGCATCTGGTTCGAAGTCCAGTATCGGGAGGAACGGGGTGCCGCTGACTATCAGTAGTGTATCATAGACTGACCTCTCGTTGAACAAGCTTGACGTTGCCATGGCAGCCAACACTGCGCAGAAGATCGGGAGGATCAACGACATTTCACCAGTAATTTCGAGGGTGATCACAGCGACCGAGACTGCTTTCGTGGCTGCACCTCCAAACGCAGCAGCTCCCGCCAAAGCGTGTAGCGCCGATACTGGGGAACAACGTTGACAGTGTTTCACCAAATAACCGGCCGAAAGCAGCACCGCCGATAAACGTTGGAACCCACACGCCTGTGGGCATCTTGAGTGAAATACACACTGGCAACAGGAACATGAAGATGGCTGGCAGAACAGAGAGCGTGTAGAACTTGGAGAACTTGGTAAAAGAATCAGGGAGATCCGACTCGGTAAACAGCGTCGAGAGCGTGTCAATTGTCGTGCTGTGAGCAAACTCACCCGGTACATACGTCAGAGTTCCGCATAATACCGCGACGATGAATGGATCGATCCACTCGACGAATACTCGTTTCCAGGTATGTGAGGATTTGCGTAAATCCTTTCGAATTTGCGCAATGACTCGTAGTAACTTGATCATCACAATGCACATGAGTCCTAGCATCGCTCCCATCAACATGTACAATGGAATCTCCCAGATGGAGAAGGGGTGTCCACCGAAAGACGTGGCTAGAATCGCTGTGGTCGCTTGCTTGGAGGTACTTTCGGCTAGAACTAGTGTCATCCGAAGCATCACAGCTCCAGACACAGCACTGATGAACGCCTTGACGTAGTTGGACATGAGATAATACGTCGCTGTGACTTCCATCGAGAACAACACGCCACCAATTGGAGATGAAAACAACGACGACACACCAACTGCACACGCTGCTGCTAGGAGCTGGATCCTGCCGTTGAGGTGTGAACTAAAACCGCAGTAAAATGGCAACCGGAGAATATGGTGCGTCACGATGGACATGATGTGCACGTTGCAACCTTCTGTGCCTACCACGAGACCTGCACCAACCGAACAAATAAGGCCCAGAATCTTGGTCACCAACGTAGTGAAGTCGAAGTAGCCAGGAAGATACAATCTCGGATCAATTCCTGTGAGAATCGCCTTCATCTGTGAAACACCCGAACCTTCAAACGCACATAACGTTAAGCTAGCATTCCAACAGCATCAATCCCACTGCTTTTTACCTGCAGCCACAGGGGCTATCGTTGTGATAAGTAGACCAACGAAAGAGAAAACCACAGTGTGACCTGTCCAAATGAAGTACCGTGCCAGCTCCGATGTCGTCTGGTTAACCATCGTATCTCTCAGATCCAGCAGCTCCTGGCACACACTAGATTGTCAAAAATACCAGGTTACGAGCCCATTCATTACTTCAGCTCCATTCCAAACTCACCTTCTGATCCCATAATTCAATGGTCCTCCAATCACCCCCAAGAGCACCAAGAAGCTCACCGCTTTGAGCTGTCGTCGGTAGTATTTCCGCTTGTTCTTGGCGCGCTCTCGCTCTCCACCGAAGAGCGAGCCACTGGACATGGATCGTTGCGCCGCATATTTGCGGAAAGCATTCAGAAAGTCTGAGTCTTCACTGTGCGCGTCCAAATCAACTAAAAACTCCTCGGTGTCGTCGTGGTCGTACGACGCAGCGCGCTGCTGGAACTCGGTGAGACTCGCGATCCGCCCCGTGCGGCGCTTGTGAGCCGGCAGCAACTGATCCTGAAGTTCATTAACAGCGGAGACCATCGTACACGAAGACAGGAATGCGCGGCACGACACGTCACGCTAAATGTCCCATCTACACGCTGAGGCTTTGCTCATGCATTTCGACGCGAACATCAAAAGAAGATTCGAATCAAACTACACTAGGATTATCTATTGTTTCTAGTTACGCAACACCGGCGAATTTGCCGGAGCGCAGTAGTCCTTTAGTGGTGACAACTCCTTCTAGAGCTCCGTGGTCGCATACAAAGCAGTGATCACAGCGGAGCATCGTGAAGATCATGTGGAGATCGTCCAGAGGCGTGTTACTCGAGATGGTCATGGCCATAGGACGGATGATACAGATCCGCCCCTCCGTGATCTTCACTGTTGCGTTGAGCTTCTCGGCCTTGGCACTGTCCCAGCCTTCGTTTAACAGCCCCAACATCTTCGAGTCGTCCAGTAGGAACGGAACTGCGCCACCTCCAGGCCCGATCAAATGATGTTTCTGGGTTGACAATGCGTTGTATGTGATATCGATTGATCCCATGCCGTTGAAGCCACCCGTGTTGTCTGTTCGAGTGTTCGTAAGCTTGTCCTTCAGTGTGGCCCACCATAGCGACGGCGTTTCCTTCTGGGGCTTTTCGCCAAGATCCACATCAACCTCTGCGATGCCGTTCAACTCGTAGTATTTCCTAACGAACCTTCGTAACTGGGAGCCACTCACCACTCCCAGTAAGACCATCGACGCTTCATCATCAACAACTGGTATTTCATGATGCGGCAGTCGTTGGAGTGCGAGCAGGATACGAGCAATTGACGTTCGCTTGGTGATGTATACCAAGCATGGCTCCACGACGTCACCTGCTGTTTCAGTTGGTTCAAAGTCTACAAGAGGCAGGAATGGCATTTCGTTCACGATCAGTAACGTGTCGTAGACGGATTTCTCCTTGAACAGGTTGGAGACTGCCATCGCAGCAAGCGAAGAGCAGAATAACGGGAGGATCATGGACATTGCCGCCGTGATTTCCAGTGTAATGACCGCGACGGAGACTGCGCGAGTGGCTGCAGTGCCAAACGCAGCAGCACCAGCCAATGCGTACGTTCCAGGAATCACACTGAGGCTAGGAAAAACTGTAGCGACGACCTCTCCAAACATGCGACCGAATGCGGCACCCGCGATGAACGTTGGTACCCAAATTCCAGTAGGAATCCGCAGAGTGATGCATAGCGGGAGTAGGAACATGAACACAGCAGATAAAATGGAGAGTGCGTAGTACTTGGACGTCACATGCCACGACGAAGGGAGTTCGCCTTCGGTAAATAAAATAGCAAGGTCGTCCATCGAGTTATGTCGAGCGTATTCACCTGGTACGAACGTTAACACCGCGGTTAAGATCGACACAATAAGCGGATCAATCCACGTAACCAAAACTTTTTTCCACTTCTGGGATGATTTTCGAAAGGAGCTTCTGTGTTCAGCAATTTTGCGCAAGAACCACATCATGGCTGTGCACAATAAACCCAGTACAGTCCCCAGGAAGATATACAAGGGGATTTCCCAGATAGTGAACGGACTGGCAGGAAACTGCGTCTTCAAGACTGCCTGCGTCGCGAGGTTGGATTCGCTTTTTGCCAATACCAGAGTTAACCGTAGCATCACTGCTCCAGCCACGGCGCTGATGAACGCCTTAATGTAGTTGGACATGAGGTAGTACGTGGAAGTGACTTCCATACTGAAGAGGACGCCACCGATTGGGGACGAAAACAGCGACGACACGCCCACGGCACAGGCCGCTGCCAGTAATTGGAGTCGGCCATTGAGATGGACACTAAAGCCTTTAAACACCGGTGTCTTCAGTAAATGGTGCGTGACGATAGACATGATGTGGACGTAGGCTCCTTCGGTGCCTACAATTAACCCTCCACCAACAGAACACACCAAACCAGCAACTTTAGCGAGAAACGTCGAGAAGTCGAAATACCCAGGCAGATACATCCGCGGATCGATGCCTGTTAGAATCGATTTCATTTGGGAGACGCCAGAGCCTGCAGCAACCGGTGCGAGTTGCGTGAAGAAGATCCCCAGACCTGAAAAGACGACAGTATGAGCTGTCCAAGCTGCGAGTTTTGATGCGTAGTTTGGGGCCTGATCTACGACATATTCTCTCAATTCAATGAGGTAATTAAACAGCACTCGAATACCGTAATTCAAGGGTCCTCCGATGACACCCAAGAGGATCAAGAAGCACACTGCTTTGAGTTGGCGACGGTAGTATCTGTGCTTATCGAGAGCTCGACCCCTCTCACCTCCAAAGAGTGATACACCCGAGACGGATTTCCTGCCGCCATATTTTCGGAAGGTCTCGACGAAGTCGGATCCGTCACTATCTCGGCGATCGGGGGTGACGCCTACGTAGGTGTCCGAGATGTCGGTATCGAGCTCGTCCTTCAGTAAGGCGGCAAAGTTATTTTCTTGACCGTTGGCGGGTTGGAGACTGTAGCGAACGGCGCGTTGCTGGAATTCCTGCAGGCTGCCGATACGCCCCGTGCGTCGCGCGTAGGATGGCAGCATCGCGTCCGTCGAGGTGGTTGCCTTATCCTTTGGCAACTCCATCGTTCCCCTTAGCTGCAATCACCGCCTCGGCAGCCCTTGCCCCTCGATCTCACCCCGGCAGGCCACAATATCAACCCAGCGCAAGATTCCTTCTCCAATATTGCTATTTCCAGTCACTACGACGCGACGAATTTGAGACAATAATATTTTGTCTGACGAACGGCGTCGGACCGACCACTACGCGCTCCAGCTTTTTGAGAGCCAAGAAAGACAACGGCGTATTAATGCTACTAACGTTAGTAGTATTAAATGGAGGACAGCCTTGGCGGAGTTTGTGGCGCTGAATCATATAGCATGTAACGTCCAGTGTCTGATGCAGCGGAGAGCACTCCGCACGCAAGGTAAACGGATTGTTGCGCGCTGGCCAAAGTATGACGGGCAAGCACTGTCGAGTCGACAGTGCCGACCATGGTGTGGTTTGTTGCCGAGCCACTATTAACTCCGGTACTTTGCGTAGCCGCCGGTAATTCTATCCACGCTTTCAATGCTCGACAAAGAACACTACACGTACTAGCGGAAACCATGGAGCATTCGTGTGTGACACAATGTAGTCCGATTATTCTGCACTACAGTATTATTGCTGATCACTAACCTAAGATAAGACCAACCACGGATAAGTGAGCTACGAATACATTGTGACTTGTTGCTTAAGTTGCTATGTTCGCTCTGGAGTCCGTTGGCACCGAACCGTTCGAAGGAGCGAGTTTTCGCCTGCTAACTGAGCACGGAACATCTCCTCGGTATACTCGGGTCGCCTCCAGTATCCAATAGCCACTGACGGGCCCTGTACCCACACCTCTCCGACCTGCAGCTCGTCCAATAGCTTCTTGGTATCCGGATCGACAATAGAGACACTAAACGTCGGCATTGCTTTGCCATCGTCGTGCTTCTCATCAAAGCGTTGTCCTTACCAAGGACTCCTTGGCCTTAATCGCTGTAGTCCAAGAAATGGGTAGGCTGCTTCCTTTGACATCACCGACATGCCGCAAGTGACACCACATGCCGGATGTGACCAAGATGCGCTAGGGCATGCAAGTACGCCCAGTTGTCGATACACTCACCAAATCTCGCCTTGATAGTATCAAGTAATTATTAACTGTTAATACCAAGCAGAGACATCCAGCCACCGCAACCAGTCGTTCTGTTGGGATATCAACGGAAGCGCCAGCAGATTACTATTCTGCTGCCTGGTGGTACTTAGTGGCTCCGAAAGCGGTGGCTGTGGTCGCACAGGTATTATAGCTGCTGCTCTGCTCGAAGTGAACAAGCAGCGAGTGCAATGCCACGCGGTCCCAAACTTTGGGCAAAAGCTTTTGGATCTCTTTCTTCACTCGTGGCAATAAACAGCTGGTGGCGAGATGGCTGTTTGGGCTCCGTATCTCTAAAGAGGCAACCAGCGAAATCCCAAAACACGGAGCTGTCCTCTCACCATTTGCAGAGCAAATCAAAAACATATCCACCTGAAAATGGAAAACTGTCTTCACTGCACCTTGTTTTGCTTTCGGATCAGCGAAATTGCCTCGCTTGAGTGCCAGTTGGAGTATTACTGACATCACTGTACTGCGACATGTGGGCTGATCAATCCTGCGGAGCTCACCGCCGACCGCATCGAACCCACACTGCTAGCATAGGAAGCTCCTGCTGGCCTCGGAACCCCCTTTATCGTCTAGGCCACCTCATCTTTACTCGTGCATACTGGCTGCCAAGCAGCAACTGCACGCGCCGTATTTCCTCCAATCCGCGTGTCGCTCCCGCCTCATTGGCCGAAACCCGCCACTGGTGCAGCAGTCGACGTCATAATTAGATTGGCTCGCGACCGCACAAGTTCAACTGCCACTGACTCCGATAATGCTACGTCACTCGCTCCGCTCCTCCGCCTCCGCCCTGCAGCAGCGCGCATCACCAGTTGCTGCACGTGCACTGAGCTCTTCGGCCGCCAATGCCGAGTACGACTACGTGATCGTTGGCGGCGGCTCGGCCGGCTGTGTGCTGGCAAACCGATTGACCGAGGACCCGAACAACAAGGTGCTCCTGGTCGAGACGGGCCCCGACGACCGCACTAAATGGGACTCTTGGAAGATCCACATGCCCGCTGCACTCACGTACAACTTGGCCAACGACAAGTACAACTGGTACTATTTCACGGAACCCCAGAAACACCTGAATAACCGCCGTCTGCCTTGGCCGCGCGGCCGCGTGCTCGGCGGTTCGTCGTCTCTAAATGCCATGGTCTACATCCGCGGCCACGCGTATGACTACGACGACTGGCAGGAGAGCGGCGCCGACGGCTGGAGCTACGCCGACTGTCTGCCTTACTTCCGCAAGGCGCAGAACCACGAGCTGGGCCCGGACGACTACCGCGGTGGCGACGGCCCGTTGCACGTCATCCGCGGCAACCAGAAGGACCAGGTTCTGTTCAAAAAGTTCATCGATGCTGGTGTTCAGGCTGGTTATCCCTTCACGGAAGACATGAACGGATACCAACAGGAAGGCTTCGGCTGGATGGACATGACGGTCTGGAAGGGATTCCGCTGGAGCACAGCCTCCGCTTACTTGCGTCCGGCCATGAAGCGCCCCAACCTCACAGTCGTCACGGACACTTTTGTGAGTAAAGTGGTGTTTGAAGGCAAGAAGGCCGTCGGTGTGGAGACTGAGAACCGTAAGAACAAGACGACCAAGCAGGTTCGTGCTGCCAAGGAAGTCATCTTGTCTGGGGGTGCCATCAACTCGCCTCAACTGCTCATGCTCTCGGGTATCGGTGATGCCGATCACTTGAAGGAAGTCGGTGTGCCAGTGGTGCAGCACCTGCCAGCGGTGGGTCAGAACATGGAGGACCACTTGGATTTGTACGTCCAGTACATGTGCAAGAAACCCATCACGCTACACAACGCAACCTGGTACGTTGCTGTAAATTTTTTTTTTGCAGCTTTGAATTATTTTCTGACGTGTTTATAACTTACAGGAAGTACCCGCACAAGATGGTTGCTATTGGTCTAGAGTGGATCTTCCGTCAGACTGGCATGGGAGCATCTTCTCACCTCGAGTCGGGTGGCTTCATTCGCAGCGCCCCCGGCAAGCGTCACCCTGACCTGCAGTACCATTTCCTGCCTGGTTCACTGACTGGCCAACTGACCCCTGGAGCTTACCACGCCATGCAGGCTCACTGCTCGCCGATGCGCGCTCAGAGCCGCGGCTGGCTGAAGTTGCGCAGCAACAACCCGCACGAACACCCGATCATCGAGCCCAACTACTTGAGCGAGGAGCAGGATCTCGTGGACATGCGCAATGGTGTGAAGCTCACGCGTGAGATTCTGGAGCAGCAGACGCTGGACGAGTACCGTGGCGACCCGATCTCACCGTCCAAGGACGTCCAGACTGACGCCCAGATCGACGAGTGGATTCGCCAACACACCGAGAGCGCCTACCACCCGTCGTGCACGAACCGTATGGGTGTGGACGAGAACACGGTCGTTGATCCTCAGACGCGTGTGCACGGTGTTGAGAACTTGCGTGTTGTGGATGCGTCTATCATGCCCAACATAGTGAGCGGCAACCTGAACGCACCGACGATTATGATTGCTGAGAAGGCTGCCGACATTATCCTCGGCAAGACTCCTCTGCCCAAGTCTACGGCGCCGGTGTATCAGCCGAAGAACTGGGAAACTAGCCAGAGATAAGCTACAAGGGCTTCTGTTCGTTTCTTGCGAGGGTGGAACAAAATCAAGTCCTCGGATAGCAGTAGAATGGTGACGTAGCTATATCAAACCAATTTAAACCGACGTCAAATGGAAAGTAATTTTCAGTCTACCTTCCTTTTGCGCTTGGTTCCTGAGGAGCTTTGCACAGTGTTTTTTTACTTCAAGTACTAGAAAATTATGGAAGTACGAAGGTAAAATAATTCAGAACCAACAAAGTTACGTTTTCCACATGGTTTCAGAGCATACCATACATTTTTCAATACATCGGGCTCCAATTAATCGTTATCTGGAGGCTTTGCTGTCTCCTGTTCCACCTCTTCACTGCTCATATGCGCTTTGCCAACTTGCTCTCTATTCACAGTCAGGCAGGCTGACTGTAACTTACAGTCTGTAAGTCAGTTCGCAATTCGTGTTCAAGTCCTGAAGACCGTTTGCCTGGAATTATCATGCGCTTCTACTACGTCGTGTTGGCCACTGCAGTGGCCTACCTCGCAAGCACCGATCTCGTTGTCGCCTCGACGAATGTCGAACAATCGAAGCTCGTGATAGGCGTTGAGACCCCGCTCCAGACTCCGTCGCTTGCGGCTGCCCAGAATGCCGTCGCGGAGAAAAGACTCCTACGAGCTGATGGTGACACTGGAGACAATCTCTCAGCCGAAGAGGAAGAGCGAGAAAGCACCTTTATGGAGAAGACCCAGTTTTACTACTGGTACTTGATGGGGAGGACCCCTGAAGTCGTGTACAAGAACTTCTTCGAGGGCATGGACCGCTCCATAGTCGTCAAGAACCCGAATTACAAAGTGTGGCAGAGATACGAAGAGTTTTACAACAACAAGAAGAACAAAAGCTAAGAGGAGGAGGTCTAAACCTTAGTTAATTGAGAACGAGAACGTTTACAAAACCTTGCGCATGAAGGCTTGAATGAAATGCCACCAAGGATACGCAAGTGGCTAGGCGATTTTGTTTTTGTACTTTCGAATGTCAGATTTCGAACGCCGCTTGAAGATCCTTACTAACAGTAACGGGCTCTCTGGTAACACAAATCCGCTTTTTAGAATTTTCAAATTTAGAAGAGGTCGAAAGAGCTAGAAGTTAAGGCGTGAGGACGACAACTGCATCCTCTAGTACATGTATTCAGCAGGCTGTATTAAATTCAATACAAAAACCAAGTTATGCGCATATCATGAGCTTTGAATTGACTTCTGTTTACTATTAAGATTGATTTTTATTTATAGGTAAACTTAACTCAGTTTCTAATACAAACTAGAAGTCACCTTTAATGAAGCTATGTAGATATGCAATGATTGGCTCCTAGAGCCCCTGGTACCATGTACCAGGTATTACAAGAGTGACTGGTCACTCTTCATGTAACTTGGGTACACTTTGTACCCCATGCTGACGCCATGTTTATTCGAATTTAGTCTAAACATTTGCCAAACAAATTATGTACTAGTGATTTCACTTCAAGTTGCATCGAGCTTATACATCACTAGAATAACTACAAAACGACATACTTTCGTATCGGGTCAAGAATAAGTTTGGCATACGTTTACGGTTTATTTTTGCTTTCCACCAGCATGAATTTTGACGAACAACATATTTTGTTTTAATAATATTATCCTCAGATTTAATGGCGATTTGCCTTCATCGACTGCGAGCTAATCGCTATTAATCTGCCGACTTTTTACATGTAGATAAATGTTGCAATCTGCCACCAGCCTCGCCACCGTAAAGTTCAGTGTTGTCCAGCGGAGATCAGGGTCGGGCTCCAAGCTGACCTCTTCAGATTCCAACCACGGATTGTTGATTATCAGATAGATGTGTATTGCAGATCATTACACTTTTATTTATAAAGACGAAGTCCAAATCAGCACAATTGTCAACCTAGGCAAAAATAATAAGTTCGACCCTAGTCCAGTTGCCGAGTATGTATTAGTATATATGAGGTCTAAAAACCTAACATTAATGGGCTCAAAAATCTACAACTAATTCCGCTCTAAATCCAGGATACCTTCAGGATGGATTAATGTACGATTTCCGTTCTCACAAACATGTTCAAATGCGGCTTTGACGAAGCCGCTTGGTGCAAGGCAAACAACATCTTTTTTACTTCGGTGCTTGTTTCATGGAGTCGTTTTTTAGCAACATTTCCCTAAAATGTTGCAAAAAAACGACTCCATGAAACAAGCACCGAAGTAAAAAAAGATGTTGTCAGCGCAGATATCTCTTGCGTTCGATCCTGGCAGCAATTACTGTATGATTCTGACTAAGCACGATGTCGAGTCGGCGTACCGATAATTTTACATGTAACTTCCCGAATCACTTATACCTTACAAACCCCCTTTCAGCTGTTGACACCCCAACATTCACGTTTTGGCCCATGCATGAGCCAGGATATATAAATATGAGTTTGCCTGCAGCACATGCAATGATTTTTTAGGGTGGGTGTCACGGCTCACAAACTCGCTGCAAATCACTTAATTGCAGCTAGCAAAAATGTAGCTTTATAGGCACTTTACTAAGCCTTTAGAACACTGCCTCAGATCAAAACAGTGAAAGGGGGCTATAACAAGTCTATGGGCTATCGGTAACTCTAAAACGCCACTACTGTCGATTTGGTGTGAGCGCTCTTGGGAGATTTGGGAGTTGTTTCATTCCTCCATTTTTCGAAAACATGGACTCTACTTTTTCCGAACCCGCTACCGATAGCAAATGTCATCAGCAGCCACTTTCGAAGTATTTGTGAAACAACTTCCACTTCCAAATGTGATACGCACATTTTTAGCCGCTGTGACTATGCTGCTGTCTTCCCTTGTCTAATGACGAACGAGAGTGCTGTGATAAGTTGGCACAATACCCAGGTTTACTGCGTCGGCATCAAGATACTAGACTGCGATTGAAAAGAAAAAAAAAGATGTCAAACGTTGCTAAACGTATACGGCTAGACCCTAGACTCTAGAATCGCTGCCTATGCCAAACTAGGACAACTATGCGCCATGAACTCCTTCTCCACGTCGCCTGAAATTATTTTAGCGAAGCAGGTATCGGGTAACGCTACTGATCAAATGCGTCAAAGCTTACTACATGTACCTCCACCCCGAAAACATTTACTTCAATTCGTACTGGTGCATGTACTCAAAACTTTTAGTCAAAAGTCTTGACCACCGTACGAATCGACAACATGGATCGGCCGACCGCCACAATCTCATTTGCATCTCGTTCCCTTCAGTGTGGATACAGTATCCTGAGTTCTGCCACGATGCTTCGCCACGCGTTGCGCTCTGGGAATGCTGCTGTATTTGGTCATAATGGTCTCCTGACTGCTCCCACTAGAGGTCTCGCTTCCTCTGCTACCTCGCATGAATACGACTACGTCATCGTCGGCGCAGGTTCCGCTGGTTGTGTGCTTGCTAATCGACTGAGTGCCGATCCTAGCAACAAGGTGCTGCTGGTGGAGGCTGGCCCTAGCGACCGCAATCGATGGGACTCCATCCTGATTGAGATGCCAGCCGCCGTCCCAATTAACCTCACGGATGAACGGTACAACTGGAATTACTTCACGGAGCCACAGGAGTTCCTGAACAACCGACGCATCGGATTCCCTCGTGGTCGAGTGCTCGGTGGTTCGTCATCTATCAATGCCATGGTGTACACTCGTGGTAATGCCAAGGACTACAACGACTGGGAGGCGAACGGTGCTGAAGGATGGAGCTACGCGGCTTGCTTGCCGTACTTTAAGCGATCACAGAGCCACCAGCTCGGTGGAGACGACTACCGTGGTGGTGATGGCCCACTTCATGTAGTGAGGAACACACAGAAGGACCAGCCACTTTTCCAGGCATTCCTCGATGCTGGTGTTGAGGCTGGTTATCCTTTCACGGCGGACTTGAATGGATATCAACAAGAGGGTGTGGGTTGGCACGACTTGACTATTCATGAGGGCAAACGATGGAGCACGTCGGCTGCTTTTCTACATCCCGTAATGGACCGTGAGAACTTGACAGTTGTGACGGATACATTCGTGAACAAATTGATGTTTGAAGACAAGAAGGTGGTTGGTATTGAGGTGGAGCACAACAAGACCAAGGCGATATCCAAGATTTTGTCTGGCAAGGAGGTGATTCTCTCAGGTGGAGCTATCAACACTCCGCAACTTCTAATGCTCTCGGGTGTGGGTGACGCAGACCATCTCAAAGAAGTCGGAGTGCCTCTCGTACACCACCTCCCTGCTGTAGGAAAGAACATGGAGGATCATATCGGTCTTAACCTGCAATTCGCTTGTAAACAACCTGTCACATTGTACCATGCAACCAAGCGCTTCCCTGGTAAAGTACTCAAGATTGGCTACGAATGGTTGACGTCCAAGACTGGACCAGGCGCTAGTTCACACTGCGAAGTGGGCGGATTCATCCGAACGTAAGTTGCAAAGTGCCCTAATTTTTCGTACTGCTACTAACTGTTCCTTATTGTAGTGCACCAGGTAAATCTCAGCCGGATCTGCAGATCCAATTCAGTCCCAGCGCAGTGGACGAACACTATCAGTTGCGTGAGATTGGTCATGCCATGAGTGGACACATTTCACTCATGCGCGGCTCGCGGGATGGCACAATCAAGTTGCGTAGTGCAAACCCACGCGAGCATCCTATCATCGATCCGAAGTACATGGCTGAGGAAGAGAGCCGCGTCACACTTCGAGAAGGCGTCAAGTTGACGCGCGAGATCTTCGCGCAGAATGCGTTTAAGGAGTTCTGCGGCGAGGGGATTTCTCCTAAGGAAAGTGTTCAGTCGGACGACGAGATTGACGCGTGGGCTCGCAAATATGCGGCCACGGAATTCCATGTGTCGTGTACGGCGCGTATGGGCATGGACGACAACTCTGTGGTTGATGCGCAGACTCGTGTCCATGGACTAGAAGGTCTGCGTATTGTGGACGCGTCTATCATGCCGAACATTGTGAGCGGCAACACGAATGCGCCTGTGATCATGATCGCCGAGAAGGCCGCTGATATGATTCTAGGCAAACCTGCATTGCCGAAGGACAATGTGCCGGTGTACCAAGCCAAGAATTGGCACACCAGCCAGCGATAATTGTAAATTTCGAGGGGATGGACACCAAAGTTGCACCTACACTTTTTGTTTACGGTTATAGTTTGTACAATACATGTACTAATTTGGAAACAATTTGTTGGTACACGGT
The DNA here is from genome assembly GCF_000247585.1 of Phytophthora nicotianae INRA-310. Lineage (NCBI taxonomy): Eukaryota > Oomycota > Peronosporomycetes > Peronosporales > Peronosporaceae > Phytophthora > Phytophthora nicotianae. The sequence goes on from NW_008649035.1 coordinate 184,672, forward strand.
ATTTTTCGTGTCCATTCGTGTTGCATGGAAGGAATGCCATTCGGGTGGGTCGTGTGCTCAGCGAGGAAGCGCAACGCTACAGGTTTCTGGCGCTATGAGGACGTCGCAACCGTCTTGCGTCGACCAAAGTGTTGATATAAAGTTTGCATTACCTATATTGCCTTGCGTATGACCACATATTACCAATCGAGAGAGCTCACAAACAGTCGACACCTGCCCGATATCGTCGATCTGGCCGCGTCCTCGGCGCCGGCCGGTGGTCCAACTTGGGTTCCAAAGTGACGTGGTCCCTCGACTCATTCTTCGTCTTCCTGTCAAGGACATCAACCGTTCAACATGATGCTTCGACACACTTTGCGCCGTGGAAATGCTGCATTGACCTCCTCAAGTCGTGCTCTCTCCTCCATCGCGACTTCGCGTGAATTCGACTACGTCATTGTCGGCGCTGGTTCTGCTGGTTGCGTGTTGGCCAACCGGTTAAGCGCCGATCCAAACAACAAGGTGCTGGTAGTGGAGGCCGGACCCAGCGATCGCAACCGATGGGACTCATTCCTCATCGAGATACCAGCCGCCATCCCCATCAACCTGGCTGACAAAAGGTACAACTGGCACTTTGCCACTGAACCGCAGCAGTTCCTCAACAACCGACGCATCGGATATCACAGTGGCCGTGTCCTAGGCGGCTCATCGTCGCTCAACGCCATGATGTACACTCGGGGACATGCCAAGGACTACGACGAGTGGCAATCGAAAGGTGCCGAAGGCTGGAGCTATGCCGACTGTTTGCCGTATTTCAAACGGTCACAGAACCACCAACTCGGTGGAGACGACTACCGAGGCGGCAATGGACCTCTCCACGTCGTGAGGAACACTCAAAAGGATCAGCCTCTGTTCCAAGCCTTCCTCGACGCCAGTGTACAAGCTGGATACCCATTCACGGACGATCTGAATGGGTACCAGCAAGAAGGTTTCGGATGGCACGACTTGACTATCCACGAAGGCAAACGATGGAGCACTTCTGCTGCTTTCCTGCACCCAGTAATGGACCGCGAGAACTTGACTGTCATCACCGACACGTACGTTAACAAGGTGCTCTTTGATGGCAAGAAAGCGGTCGGCATTGAAGTTGAAGACAGCAAAACAAAAACTGTATCGAAGATCTCGACTGCGAAGGAGGTGATCCTATCGGGTGGTGCGATCAACACTCCGCAGGTGTTGATGCTCTCTGGTGTCGGAGATGCAGACGACTTGAAGGAAGTTGGTGTGCCATTAGTGCACCACTTGCCGGCAGTCGGGCAGAATATGGAGGACCATATCGGAGTCAACTTGCAATTCGCTTGCAAACAGCCAATTACACTGTACAACGCATCCAAGCGATACCCCCGCAATGTCCTCAAGATTGGGTACGAGTGGTGGACATCCAAGACTGGTCCAGGCGCGTCGCCACACTGCGAAGTGGGCGGATTCATTCGAACGTAAGCCGCAGCGTCATCTATTGAGTTTATGAGTTATCTAACTCTTGTTGTTTTGCAGCGCACCAGGCAAAGAGCAACCGGACCTGCAGGTTATCTTCAGTCCTTGTGCAGTGGACCATCGCTGCCAGTTGCGCGAGGACATTGGCCACGCCATGAGTGGCCACATTTCGCTTATGCGAGGCTCAAACAACGGCACGCTCAAGCTGCGCAGTGCCAATCCTCGCGACTACCCGAGTATTGATCCGAAGTACATGGCCGATGAAGAAAGCAGACTTACGCTTCGAGAAGGCGTGAAATTAACGCGTGAGATCTTCTCTCAACACGCGTTCGAGGAGTTCTCCGGAGAGGGGATCTCCCCTAAGAACAGTGTGCAGTCGGACGACGAGATCGACGCGTGGCTTCGTAAGCGCGCTGGAGCAGAGTTCCACGTCTCGTGCACGGCTCGTATGGGCGTGGACGACAACTCGGTGGTTGACCCGCAGACTCGCGTTCACGGACTGGAAGGTCTTCGCGTTGTGGACGCGTCCGTCATGCCGAATATTGTGAGCGGCAACACGAACGCGGCTGTGATCATGATCGCAGAGAAGGCCGCCGATATGATTCTAGGCAAACCTGCGTTGCCGAAGGACAATGCTTCAGTCTACCACGCCAAGAACTGGCAAACCAGCCAACGATAAGAGAACACTGAGTTGCGCTTTCTTAAAGGCAAGATAGAGAAATACTGCGTTGAAAATAATGAACGTATGTTGAATTGTTACAAATACTATGGATCGACGTTTGATCAGTGTCGGGGCTGCTTGCTGGAGGCTGCTTGGTGACGTACCCAGATGAATCTGGAGTTCTCTGGGTCAAGAGGGACCCATTTGCGTGTATGCGATGTCGCCTTGTACCGGGATTCCATCCGAACTGCAGTGTTCTCCCGAATCCAAATGGGTCGTGTGCTGTTTGGATCAATAGGGACCCATCTTCGTGCAGGTTTGCCACCTTTCCGTCTTGGGTTGCTTCGTGGAGCAGATTTCACTTCGGTCTCAATTGAGCTGCGTACCCAGATGAGCCTCGAGTTGTTTGGATCGAGAGGTACCCACTTGTACTTACTGGTGACACTAGAGGAACGGGAAGTGCTCTTCTGAGCAGGTTTCTTTGTGTAGCTACGTGGGGCGGGGGTTGTGACGACTGGACCGCTTGACGCTTCGACTGAGTTATTAACCACTGCAACCGCAAGCGCTTCAACGGCTAACTTCACTCCCGACTCAACTTCTTCGGCTTCGGTCTTGAAAATGTTGACCTCTAAGTCGAGGGCGTTTTGACCTTCCGCTGCGATAACACTCTCGACATTGCCAGAAGTGAAACCTTGCGCAGTATCATCACTCTGGGAGCCAACACTGTCAGCAACGGTGAGTGCAACAGCTTCAGTAGTGGTAATATTCGTCGGGTCACCCAGGTCATCAGCATTGGCTGTAGCATCTGCAAGATCAATGTTGTCGTCGGCATCCGCTTCAGCCACATCAATAGGTTCATCTTTCAGGATTTCATCATTGCTAGACACATCGTCCTCTTCGGTCAGCTCTTCTTCCGGTTCGTACTCGATATCGGTGTCTGCTTCTGGTACGTCCAATACGTCATCATCGGCCTCAGTTCCGACGATAGTCGCGGCAGGACGGTGTAGTCTGATCAATTTCAAGTTGTTAGGATCACGTGTGAAGCAGGGTCGCTCCAAGGTCAGTCTTAGAGCTGGTGCTCTGGGCTGCGAGTGGTGATTACGTTGGCTTATGGGATTGCTACATCGACTGCTGGTCCGAGTGCCAGAGCTGCCGGCATTGCTCACTCTGCCCTGGCTGATGGTTCCAGTACTCCCTTCCGTGCTAGTAGTTGCAGTTGTAGCAATGCTGCTCGGAGTATGAGAATGTTCCGACTCCCTGTTGGGCTCCAGTGCCTCCTCCAATGCTGATAGCCACGTATCGAACGTGGCGGCATCGGGTGCCTGGAAACTCCGTCGCTTTTTGCCGTGCCGAACAGTAAAACGGTGTCGAGCGACGTCTCGTTCGCTCGGCTGCTCAAGTCGTGCCGGGTACTGCAAAAGGAACTCCTCACGTCCACCGAAGAGTGATGGTCGCGAGAATGCAAACACTGGGGCTTCTGGCTTCGCTTGTGCGACCAGCCGCAGCTCTGCCTTGTGCCTACGAATAGAAATGTCAACGTCAGTAGAAGCTCGCATTATGTAAATCGTTCTGACTGCCGCCACCCACCAGAAGATGTTGAACGCCTTGGTCTGCATAGGGCACTCGAGCTCTGCCATCTTGACGCTCTTGTGGTTCTCGCTGTAGGGTCTTGGGCAGGAGCTGGCGAGTTGCAAAATGCCCGAGCTCGAACGGCTGTGGGCAGAACGCCGGACAGTTTTGCGCCTCGACACATGGTGTCTGCTGGCCGCGACGGGTAGGTGTCGGGTGCTGAGATGTGAAAGCCAATTGCCTAAATTTTGTTGGAGATTGGCATGTATTGGAGCCCCCAAATACCCAGCCATCGATGGGGTCACAGACGTTTTCGCTGGGCTAATGTCAACCGACCGATCCAAATCGTTCCAGGAAACTGGCAATGACCAACGGACTCGGCTTGATTATGAGACCATGACGAGATGGTGTTGTTTTGTTTGTTGCGGTTCATTCGAAGTTGGCATCCGACCCACAGGATATCAAGAAGTGTGGTTTCATCGGGTGGTGCCAAGGTCGGAAGATAACGACAGTGTAGCCATTCACCTTGTCTGTCCATTTCCAAGATGCAACGGTGTACGAAATGATTCGTATCATTACAGTTGAACGTGGAGCGTTCTTCACGCCACCAAATCGGGAATCAATGAAAATTGAACACCGTGCACTGCAGAATAGACGCCTTGGGCTACAAGTTGTAGCCCTACATTTGGTGAGGGTATCCACACAGACAAAGTTGCACCATGTTGTAGAGTACGGCGAGTCTCGACTGCAAAGGCCCGAATTTCTCAATCCTAGAGCCATGCTCGTCAATACTGACTCACCAGCGTCTCCACGTCTCCACTGGATACGTTCGCCACATGACGGAATGAAAGGCCGAAGGCAAGGCAAGCGCTGTCAGAATAGCAGCTCCAGTCCAGCGCCGCCGCGATGCGACAACTCGCTTCCAGCTGCTTGGTCATTTTAGATCGATTTTTTCGATGGCAGTTTAGCTTCGGCTTCCTCGGACGTGCCGATCAATTGACGCTCGACGCCGCAAAAACATTTGCTGTCACGCACGAGCCTTGGCGTGATTCCCAGCATCTCACATCGCCGCCACGTTCTCGGCGTAGAGGTGTCGGGTCGTCATTTCGTGCAGCGTTTCGCCTCGTCCGTGGCGCCCAGATGGCTTCCCGATTCCGAAGGCCTTGTGGGTCAAGGCTTTGGCGCGTCTGACTCCTTCTCCCGCTACGAGCGTTCGTTGCCAGGCAAAGCCCTCATTTGCAATCTTGTCCTGCTCGGGGAGAAGACAGTCGAAGGACTCTGCTACATTCAGAACTCTCGGACATCATGCGCTGCTGGACCTTCGGAGCTGCGCTGGCCGTGCTGGTCTTCGGCTCGGTGGACGCGCTCGACAACTGCGACAGCAACGTGCTTGTCAAGGCCTACGAGGGGCTCAACGTGAACGCGCAGCTGGTGTCGTGCATGACGCAAAATAACTTCAGCGCCGCGCTTGACGGGTCCGTGGACTTGACGACGGTGAA
>NW_008649035.1:191063-193268 GCF_000247585.1 Phytophthora nicotianae INRA-310
ACATAAAGTGCATCGGTCTCCTTATGCTGCACAAGTACGATTGATACACTGAAGGTAATGCAGTCTGTTACTTTGTGTTACAAGAGCTCTCTTCTAACACGTTTCTTTGCTTTTCTTCTGCGGAAGGGTATAGCTCGCGCCTCCGGATTACTGTCGTGAATTGCCTGTCGCATACGGCGCGGCGTGGTCACTGCACGTTCAGGTCGCTGTTTTTCTGGGTGTGCTGGCATCTTCATCGGCACGTTAGCGATTCCTTCGCGGTACGTGCAATCAACCTCCTCTTGTGTAGTGGGGCGGCAAATGCTTTGCTGTGTGGCACGCTCGACCCCAGCCACTATATGGCGGGCTAGAAAAGTCCACTCGGAGAACATCTTTCGGTTGCCTTTCGTGAAGTCCGACGGCTGTAGGTCTCTAAAAAGGGGGTTACCAGCTGCGGGATTTCCAAGCCACCAAAGACGCCATACACTGGGCGCGTCTAGCTGCGGAAAGATAAATGCCTCCGGCATTCGATGAAACTTCCCATCCCATTGCCAATGATGAGCAATGCTTGTAGGATCAGACGAAGTTTCAGCTTGCTGTAAGGTTGTATGGCTCTGTCATAATCCAGCCTCCTCTAGAATTGACCGAATTGTAGTCCCTAGGTTATCCCTCGTGATACTGTGTTGTGTAACACACTTATCGTCTAGTAAATTAGAGAAACCATCGAGAAGTACAGTCGAAAGCTCGGTCAGCGCCTTGCGAGTTTCAGCATGCTGTCGATAATGTTCAACGTGTGGAGGGATTTCCATCGGCCGTATCGAGGTGCTCTCTCCAGTATTTAGTAGGGTCGTGAGTTGATCCAAAACATCAGAGTTGCGAAATACGTAGGACATATATACAGCGTGCTTTGACTTCAGATTTTCACGCAGAAATGTAGCATGGGCCGCAATTGAAGCCAGGCAGAGTTGAAGCACAGGCGCGATATGCGCATCTCCATCCATGACAGGAAACATATTTCTCGTGCATTTTCTTACAAAGTCGTCGAGAGGGTCATCAAAATGGGGAGGTTATTCGCCAAAATGGGAGCTGTTTTGAGGCAGCCCTTTCACAACTCGACCGAAATGTTGGTCACCAGCAGATTCATACCGAAAGTATCGGTCTTGCACTCCACCAAGCGATCAGCCACATCGAAGACAAACACTAACTATCGATGGCCCACCTGTACTCCCACTACTCGCAAATGTAGCCACTCCTTTGCGAATAGAATGCGTTCCGTAAACTTTCTCGCCTGTCATGTCTTGTAGCAAGATGCTTATCGTCTTGCTGTATCGAGAGTTTTGGTTGGAGCCGAGGAAGAGCTTTCCGTGTACAAGAGTTGGATTGGACGCAAAGTACAGCCCCAATGCGAGCATCCAGCAGCATGATGGCTGCTATGGATTTGTGTAAATGTGACGGGGAACCTTTGGGCCCGATCGTTCTTGGTTTGTCTTGGTTTTGTGGAGTACACAACCCACGCTGTCGTCAGCACAATGCAAGTGCGTCAGATGCAGTGTTTCCACCGTCACAGATCGACACATCGATTCCATTGTGTCAGTAGGAAAAGATGCAAAAATCCATTGTCTTCCAGAGCCAAAGTGAGCTTTGCCAGCTGAGCATACAAAGAGTAAGATAGTGGCTGCTTTCCCGGTCTGCGTGAGCGCCCCGATTGGTCATCCTCAGCCTTCACTCTCTTGAATCCTTGGTATAGTGTTTTCAGGTCATCTAAGTATTCACTGGGTAAATCCAAACGCTTCTGCCGATACACGTCCTTTATAGTACTTCTGTAGCCACTTAAAGTGGACACTTTGAGTTTTCCCCAGTTAGTTTTGTACAGAATGAAGGCTTCAAAGTGCTGCGGTGAAAACACGGCCAGGTTTAAGCTGCCATCCTCGCAAAAGAAGGTGTCTGGTGACGGCTGCGACGCGTGAATCCACTTAGAAATCCCCTTGAGTTAGCTTTGGTAGGACTTCTTTGTATTGGCTGACGAGCACGCGCTCCGGACCTGGTCCCCGCTGAGGTTTCTTCGTATTGCCGTTTGTCTAGCCGCGTCCTCCATGGAGGCGTCGACTGTAGCCGCATCGTGGTTGTAACAGGGTTACACGGTTGTGGCGCACACATGGGTATGGAGTACCTGAAGAGTTAACAGACTCTCACTACATGACTCGTAGAGTTAACAGTGGCCTCAGT
>NW_008649035.1:193476-194359 GCF_000247585.1 Phytophthora nicotianae INRA-310
TTAGTTTTAGGGACTCTTTGAGTCGTACGTCTTCCTCTGACGTTTAGCTACGGCAGCCCCGCTGCGGTGGTCGCTGCTAGACATATCTTCTTCACTGACAGTGAGGCATTTGGTAGCTCCACAGATGTTCATTTTTATCCATTCGAATGCGTGTTAACGCGTAAAACGCTTAGGTTATGCATTCTGAAATCAAAGCGTTGTGAGAATCCACATACTAAAAATAGTACAAAAATCCACCCTTCAATTTTTATTGAAAGAAATCATAACACACCTGTGTTACGCTGGCTTACATTTGCTCATAGTAGGGCTAGTGTAGTTGGAGAATGTCGATTGAATTGAAAGTGACAATAATTCGATTGAATCGACATTTCGAAAAATAACATTAGCTACCGCTCCCGCTTTCCATGTCCAAAACTAGAGCGTATTATTTAAGATATAATATTAATTAAAAACACAGATGACCTGGTGTAGCCAAGATGTAAGTGCGAATTCACCGCGTCCATCACTCCTACTCACAAAAACGGTTCACTCAACAGGAACATTTTAAAAAGGGTATTTTACATCCGTACTACTGGAAGTGGGGTGCTGCCGCGGGTGATAATGGTGCTATTGCAGATGAAAGATGTGTACCTAACTCCACACTCGGCGAGTTGAAGAAAAGGGAATCAGGTTAAGCGAGCAATAAGGCGAATTGAGTGAGAGGAGCTGCTTCAAAATGATTTCCAGACAAAAATGCTACAACAAATCAAGCTACGGGTGGACACTCTCTGCGATCGCGAAATGGATTTGGGGAATGATAGTTCTACGGCGAGGCTGGAGGCACAGCAGTCAAGTCGAGCTATTCCGTGATATCTGGCAAGTTCACTTCGCCAGTAATATAGAC
>NW_008649035.1:228859-246397 GCF_000247585.1 Phytophthora nicotianae INRA-310
CCTTTCTATCCCCTCTGTAGCCTGGTCGCGTGGTACTTACCGTGGGTACAAATCAGATGATGTGTCCACAGTAGATCGAGTCCTTGGCGGTAGATCGCGTACCCAAATAATTGCACCATGTCGATCCACTCCGGTGATTACGTCATCCTCGTGGATGATGAGGTAATCACTGATGCGCCGTCGTCGACCACGAGTCTCAGGTCTGGATCGGGTCATTTCCCATCAATCAGTCCCTTGTCCCCAGAAGCCAACTGTCACTTCACCACACTGATAATGCAGTGAGTTTTGGTGCCATTACAGCTCATCATCTTGACGTCGTGCATGCAAGACGCCCAGATACAGCTACTTTCGAGGTTCCCGCAGATAATACGACAGCGCAGGCAATGGCTTTAGATCAACAGCGTGACGAAGAAAGGCTTCGTGAAAATTTTCACGAGTAAAAGTTCCTTCCGTCAATTTCCATCCCAAGAACCCGTGAACGTCGAGTGCCGCCAGCACCGATAGACGTTTGCCACGTCGGAATGGCTACTTGACAACTGCTCGTATATTTCTTTTCGACCATCCGTAACGTCAATAAGCATGACGTCCGTCCTTAGCCGTCTCGTCGAGAAAAACTAGTTGTTCCGGATTAGAGTAGAGTGGCAGCATTTTTTGTCGGCAAACTTGAATTTCAGCAGGAATGGCTTCACGAGCAGCCTTTTCCAACACTTTGCGACTGAAATTGAGATCGAAATTTAAGCAGCGACAACGTGGATGACGATACATTTGAAAGTGTCGGGAATTGCTCGATAATATGTTCACGGAGCTCCTCAAAGTAGAAAGTTGGATGTTCTTGTACATACTTGGTAACAGAGGCTAGCACGTTTGCTGGCTATCGCACTTTCCGCTCTCGCTCACTGTGCTCGTTGACCGTCCCTCGCTCTAGAAAGAGAACATACCACCGACGAATTGTTTGCTCTTTGGGCCCAAGGAGCGATGCAACGTGTTCAATAGGCACTCCGTAGACGTGAACCAAAACGACGGCCCTCCAGCGATAGTCATCAGAGTAGGTCATGGCTTTGTGGCTGCAAGAGATATTTGACAAGTGGTGGCTTGAGAGCTAGTAGCCAGCTGCTCACTTTTGCCGGTGAATGTCGGCAAAACGGACAGTGGCATCTAAAAGAGACCTTTTATAGAAAAATAAACCCATCCCTACATATAATTCAGGTAAGATATATTTGTATTTTTGAGTCAGACATGATATCGGACCCTCTATTTCCCATCTCGGACCCTCCGTTTTGCCAAAAAGGATGAATGCCACAATACTTACAATTAATTTAAATGTGACGTGCGGCTAAACATTATCGTCCTCAAGAACACCACCCCTACACCTGAGTGATAAGGTTAGTATGTTTGCCACAAGTGTGGCGAGCATATCATTGAGGGAACACTTGAATAGTTAGAGCGATAGCGCCCTCCTTTTGAACATGTCTTTCCAACTTTCGTTTTGAGACTTCCAAATTAATGATTGTAGCTAACAACACTTTTGTGAAATCGAATAAAATAAAACATAAATCATAAATAGCAAATACATTTGTAATTGATTTTATAAATTTAAAAAAAACTAATGCACATAAAATTATTTTGTTTTTCCTTTAAAAAATCATTAAATACGTAATTTTATTTAAACTATTTCAATGAATAACTAAATCGGTTTGTGTAAATCTTAAATTCATCCTGGAAAGGAATGGCCACCGTCACAGGAAGCAAGCGTCCAGCAGAGGTCGCGCTGGTGGCCGATGGCGCCGAACCAGGTGCGCACAATCACCACACGCTTTGCATTCATGCTAGCGATACCTAACACGTCCATGTTGGCCATTCCAGCGCGCAAACTCACTAAAACTCAGCGTCGGCGGGAGCGGAGGCAGGTTTGTCAATGAATTCATTTTCTCGTTCCATGGACCGAATTGCAATAACCCGTTTTTTTTTTTTTCTTGCAACCCGTAGACACCAGCGGAAAAGCTTGAGTACCAGTACCGTATCCAAGTTCAGAATTGCGCCCAGGAGAACGATGCCACTCGTGCGTTGGAGGTGTACGAACAGATGAAGAGCGAGGGCATGAACGTGGCCCCATACATTTACAACGTAGTCATCAACGTGTGTAGCAAGGCTAACGACCCAGCGGCATTTAAGGACGGAGCCTACAAAGTGTATCAGGACATGAAGCAGGCCAACGCCAGCTCCAAGCAGAGGAAGAAATCGGACTCGGGTGAACCCATCTACAGCGCAATGATCAAGCTCTGCAGTAAGGCACAGGACTTTGACGCGTGCGAGACGATCATTGCCGAGATGGAAGCCGCCAAAGTGGAGCCAAAGTTGCGCACGTTCGGCCCGCTACTACAAGCCCACAGCGACGCAGGCAACTTGGACAAGTGCATCTGGGTGCACGAGAAGCTGCTTTCTTACGAGCTGGAGCTGACCGAGGACGACTATGTGGCGCTGCTACGTGCGTGCGTGAAGACTGGCAATAGTGAGCGCTTTTACGCGTTCCTGGAGAGCTTCATTGACGAGATTTGGCAACCGAATTTGTCGACTTGGGACGTGCTGAACGACTGGTTTAACAGGTGCGTTGATGCATTTGGCTGCTTAGTTGCCAGGGTGGTAGCTAAGGTGGTTTAACACCTTTATCTGATATGGTTTCGTTGCAGTGAGGCAGCACAGGTGGACGGCCGCAAGTGGAGAATTACGGAGGGGACTGTAAGCAAAGAGGGCGTTTGCTCCGTGACAGGTGACCAGTTGCAGTCAGTGGAGCTGTCAGCGGAGGTGACGACCGAGTTACTGGCGAAGGTGAGTAGAGCGCAATGACGGGGAGCGGAGCCATGTGCTCCGTTTACGGCAGTGTACTGAGATCTGACCATCCTTGATTCTTTTAGATCGAGAAGCTCGTGCGCACGGACGAGAAGCGCATGGCGCAATGGGACGAGTTCAAGCAGTGGCTGGAGGAGTTTGGACCCTTCGACGTGGTCATCGATGCCGCCAATGTGGGCTATTGTAACCAGAACTTCGACGGGTGCGTCCCTACATGTATTGACATGACACTCGTGTGTTTGTAACACCTGCTCGACCTTTTCTTGGGCTGTGCGGGACTCAGGAGACTAACTCGATGGGGACACTTGGTCCGAATGTTTGTCCTGCAGTGGTGGCTTCAATTACGCGCAGATTGAACTCATGGTGCAGCACTATGAAGTACAGGACAAGAAAGTGCTGATCGTGCTACACGAGCGCCGCACCTCGGACGAGGAGGTGCCGGCCGAGCATCGCGCACAGATCGCGGAGTGGCGAGCGAGCCACAAGATGTTTAACTGCCAATACGGCAACAACGACGACTGGTACTGGCTCTATACTGCGGTAAAGCTCGGCGGTCGCACCCTCATGGTCTCCAACGATGAGATGCGCGATCACCACTTCCAAATGATCCACAACCGCGCTTTCCGTCGCTGGAAGGAGCGCCATCAGGTTCATTATCAGGTACACGGCAGTCGTGTGACCGTCGACGAGCCACTGCCGTACTCGGCACGACCGCAGCGCGTCGGCGACAACTGGCACTTTCCTGCTGCCGACACCGCGGCCGACGACAGCGGCACCACCGAGACGGCGTCTGCACAAGTCGCAGATCGCAAATGGCTGTGTGTTGAACTGGCGCCGGTCAATTAGAAACATGATAGAAATAGAAATCGTTATGGCCGTTTTTTGAACTATCGACTTTACCGCAAAAATGGACCCCTTCAACGCTTTAATGAGGTGGCTACCGTCCTCAATGAGGCATAGCGGTGTTCAAAAGCTTGGTTGCAAGTTCTTGGCGAGTGAAGTGGGATGCACACTTCTCGATGGGGTTGCAATTTGTCGCAGTAAAAAACGGCGTTAGTAACTGCACGTTCGCAAAGATGGCACAAGTCGTATCGAGCACAGAGGCCCCGCGTGAGAGGTTTTTGGTTGCTGTGCAGTCTACGGAAATTCGTCTACGGTTATTATAATAGGCCGCGTGAACGTTCTTGCCCTGATTTCGAGAGCTTTCAATTATCAAGTTCGTCATAGGCCCTGTAATCCTATTGTCTACGTTGTGGTTAATTGACAGCTAAGATTGTAGATCGCAAATGTACACAACCCAATTGTGACTTGAGCGACCAGTTAGTTTGTCCAGCACACGTCATTAACCTCAATTAAAGAGTACCTGAGCTGGAGTAGAAATTGTGTGTAAAGTCATGTTATGTATCTCCTTGCCATCGTAGCACACACTGCACAGGATGCTGGACGAATTGAGAAAATGTAGTTCCGGTGGTGCTCTCATCTACGAATGCAAAATGACCAATTTCTCCAAATATACCTACTCCGCCAAGGGCGATGCAGCTTCGATAACAATGTCAAGGAGGCTCACAACCATATCCAGTGAGTAGTGTCGATACTTCTAACCTAGGCTTGTGTCTTGCCAATGGCACGAACAAAGCCCAAATAATTTTGTATTCTCGTCTTTCAGACAGCCAATGTCGCTTATTATTACCCCGGTGCGACAAGATAGGTATTTCGCTACTGTAGCCTCACACAACAAGTGTCAGACACTCGATACAAAGAACGTCATCTCAAATACGACTTTGAAATGCTGTCACCTTTGTTTTTCCATGAATTCGCCTCCCTCCGAAAAAAATGTATGTTGGCGTCACGGAATCGCCATCGCAACAGTTCGTCACACAGACCAACAGCAAATATAGCTCCCCTGGAACGACTCAAGCGTCGCACCTCAATTCATTTCAGGATTTATTTGAACCATCGCAGATTAGTTGTCTGCTATGCAAAGGAAACGCTCCCGACATGCACTTTTGAGAGCGCGGAATTAACTCCTAGTGAGGTGTTTTGCCCCTTTTCATAGCTCGTGGTGTCTCGGAGGCATTTCTAACACATACAATCATCAAGTCAATCTCTGCCTCTTCTCGTGCACAGACGGGATGATGATCGCGTTTCTAAGCCATACAAACATCAAGCCAAAAATCCGATTCGGGCGCAGACTGCCTCTCTTGGAGGGAGCAGCAGACAGGCCCATGAATTTTCCCTCGATTTGGGACTCGGCATACTGAGGCCAAGTGTTGTTTGCGTGAGTAAGGGCGTGGCCTAACGAGCGAAAGGGGGAGCTTTTTTTCGCTTCACTGTCCTGCATTTCCAGACCGACTGCCCGAATCCGGAGGCGCTACCCCCTTGTTCTCCCGCCGTCGCCGCAGTGCACGGCTTGCTGGCGAAAGAAGGCATCAGGAAGGCCTTACCACATCCAGACACAGCAGCGCACGCTGCCTCCGCCGGACCATGGGCAACACGTGCACGCGCAACAGCGAGGTAAAAACTCAAGCGAGGGAGAGAGGAAGCGACTCAAAATGCCGACTAACCTTTTGCTACTCGTTTGTCTCTCCACCCGACCAGTCGCAAGTCGTCTTGAGTGAACACGGTGTAATTCTGCAAAGGTAAGCATTTGCGTGCCTCCTGTCGCTCTAACACTAGTCACTAATGGCGAACTACCTTTTTGCAGCCGACGCACTGACCGCGAACGAGAACGGGAACGCGAACGTGGGCGATGGTCTGCTCCGAACGTGGAGAGCGTGGATCTCGACACGTTATTAGAGGCACCCTCTCCTCCTGCCAACAAGGACAAGGCTGCTCGTCGTCGTCGCAAGAAGTGCGTCAATTTTACCCCATACTCTATTTCTACTCTATTTCTAACGCTAATACTCTATCCAGACGTCAATCTCTATCCGAGCGCTTCCACGCACCTCGTCGCCACGCCGCCAGCGCTGCCCGCCCACCGCGCGCGCCATCTTTCGATGAGCCCAACCCTCTCAACAGGTCGCGACTCCATCGCAGTCGCACAGAGACTGGCCGCCGCCCCGCGCCGATGCCCGAGGAAGACCCAGCCCCTATTTACCACTCTTACGAGGACCCCGGATACCTGGCTGGAGACCCTATCGAACTGCAGCCTTTCGACGCCGACTGTATTCTGGGCAGTCCCATAAACTCTCCGTCTGTAATTCACGCGCGATGGGGAGAACCTGTGGACGACCCGGACGAGGAGAATTTGTGCACTGAGTTTAAGCCCAATCCTTTCAAATTGGGCTTTTGTATCAACTGCATGAAGCAACACGACGTCAAAGACGACGGAGAAGTCGTGGCCATGAAGGAATACAAACGCATCGCTCGTCCCACCATCGCCAAGACGGCAGCCAATGCGCTGGACAACCCCAGCGCCATCCCTATTCCCAGAAGCTCTATCACCATGATGTCGGACTCAGGACGAGAGAGTGATATTGATCTGGCTCAACTTTTGGCCCAGAGGAGAGATGTGCTTATGAAATTGGACCGATTGGACAAGCAGAAGACCATTCTCAAGCGACAGCAGAGTGCTGGAACCATGGGACGCAGAACTGGTGCGTTGATTAGAGTATTTTTACGGAAATTTTAGAGATCCCTAACGCTAACCGTATTTCTTATTGTTACAGACCGTCATACGACCATCAATTTTGGAGACAACACGCGCAGTAACTTGCGGCGGATGAGCTCACGGCCGCCTGGATCGGGCCCCATCATCACCCGTGGCACATCCATGAGCTTGGCGCCGCAGCCGGCATCTTCCCACAACTTTGGAGCGTCCAAGAGTGTGAGCATGGGCTCTCGTCTGTACGACGACGAGGAGCCTGCGCAGAACGTGTGGCTATAGAGAGGAGGCTTTGTAAAAAACACACACAAGTCTCTGGAATCTACCAAACTCATCTACCGCCCGGGGCGCCGCGGACGGAAGCTGGAGCCCCATTGTACCAGGAATTTGGTGTTGCATGACAAAAATTGCGTGCGATTGACGAGTGCAGTCAACAAGGAAATGGATCCCCAAGATGAGGACACAACAACAAGCGAGCAACCGAGCGGAATAAAAAGAGCTCGGAACCTCCGAGAGGAAGGAGAGAAAACAGTTTTTCCAGCCTGATTGAGGCGAGTTAATATTGTAATATGAGCAACCGTAGTATTATCCCATCGCTGAATAGAGTGTCCCTTAGATTTTAGAGTCGCTTCGAGTGACCAGACGATAATGAGAGCTTACCATCCGCTTAACGACGTCGATGGCGACGGGGATAAGCCTGTCGAGCTTACGGAAGGTTCGTCTGCTCCCCGGCGTGACGTTGTTTGGTGTTGTTGGTTGATGTGTTGTGTTGTCTTCAGCGGAGAAGGAATTGTTGACGCTGCTCAAGTCTCGTGGTGTGCCTAGTATCTGCGAATCTATTAGTCGAGAGATTAATTACGCGTGGGCTGTTCTCTCGGGTTTCAAGACGTTGGCCAATGTGGGCAATTTCTACTTTGCCTGTGGCAGTCAAACTTTCGGATACAATCCAGGTTTCGACTTCTTTGGGGCCAATGGGATGCAACTCGCGGTCTTTGCATTACACAAGTTCGTACACAATGAGCATGTGCTAGTTCCAGTACTTGACTGTATCGACATTTACTCGAAGTTGCATGGTGAAGTCAGGAAGATATATTCCTTTGCGTTATTTTACTTACAAATATTATGAACTTTTAGTTGATGGAGCACTTGAATTCCTCGCAGCGGACGACGCCAAAGAGATTTTGATGAAATGCGTCCGTTTCCATGACAACAAACACGATGTCATTGCTTCAGCCTGTCGAGCACTCGGCAGTCTGGTGATGAACGGTAGGACGAGCTTAGTAAAATCTTAGGGGAAATATTCCGGAACTGATTGTTTTCTTAGATCTGGTGAAGGAATCAGTGTCGTCGCCAGACCTTGTGCTGGAGCTACTTGGATTGCTAAAACGATACGACCACACTTTGCAGATTTGTCGAGCTGTGCTAATTCCCCTGGGATTTCTTGTCACGAATGGTGAGTTCATTTCTACGATTGATACAGACCCATTATCTTACCCTGTCGACCTGAACTTATAGCACTGATCACAGCGACTTTCATCGATAACAACGGCATTGCACTAACGATGACGGCAATGAAGCTCTATGTTAAAGACACGGAGCTCGTGTGGCACGCAGTTGGAACTCTAAACGGTCTTCACGAGCAAAGTGTGTGCCAATAGCGCTGTTTATGGTATACATTTCTTATACTGACGTCTGGTGCTGTGACCTTGACATCACAGCTCTTGATATTCGGCTTCTCTACAGCATTTTTAACTTTACGGGCATTCCTCGTCTTGTTGAAGCGGTGGCATCTCATCTCGATACGGAGGAGGTCACTGTTGAAGGTTTCCAGCTTCTGTCTCGACTTGCTGCACTTCCAGACGCTTATCGCACTATCAATGAGTGTAAAGTGTTGGATCTCGCTTATGTGGCACTATTCGCTTACTCAGGAAAAGCTCATCGCCATACTCGCCTCGCTATCAAAAGCATTTTACACAGTTTCCAGAAGTGTGCTCTATTCGACCCTCGCGAATTAGCTCGACGCGAACGTGCGAGTCGCACTGACATCGCGTTGTATGCGTTGCTGTTGTTCTGCTTCATACTCAACTCATCTTTTGCTCTCTACGGTCAACATTCAAGCGATCTCGTCTTTGCTGTTCGGCGTGCCGTCGTGGATACACCCTGGACTGACGGATCTTCATTAGATTCAACTACGAAGACATTTCACGACGTAAATTCCATTGCAGACGTCTGGAATTACCTACAGGGACCTGCTCAGAGCGCTCTTTTCCAAGATACGTGGTACAATGGTGACAGCTTCGACGATGACGTGGATTCTCAGATAGGAATCGTGGATCGAACCAATATGCTGCTCGGTGGAGTGGAGCTGCGACTTCTTCGTGTCGACCCAACGTCATGTAACTTCGGTCTCCCAGACCAAGAAAACGACAAAAACTGGTGTTATCCGCATTATTCCAAAAGTGTAGAACGCAAATCTCTCGTCTCCCGTTTGCCCTACTTCGAGGACACTTGGAGTGCTTCTAGTAACGAATATCAAGCCTATCATGGCACCCTTGCAACGTACCCAGGAAGTGGCTATCGGCGATTTCTGCCACGACTTGGAGCAAATGTTTCAAGTGACTGTGATGCACGTTGCGAATTTAACAAACTTCGTCATGGTCGATGGCTGGATGAGTCGAGTCGCGCGTTGTTTGTAAAATTCAATCTATACAACGCACCGCTGGATTTACACTGCGTAGTTCAAATTCTGTTCGAGTTTGGAGTAGCGACTGCAGGGTCTAATGAAGGTGGTGGCGGTGAGGTTGTGGCTTCCGCTGAAGTTACACCGCTTCATTTGAACCAGTATCCTGGTTTGTTTGTGGTTTATCCGCGGTTCCTTACGGAGTTGGGGATTCTGCTGGGCGTCGTGTGGTTTGCACACAAGCAACTTGATAAACTTTTGCAGTATCGACTTTTCTACTTCGTGATCCCGAGCCACATCGCGGATTTTTCGATTGTAGTTTTGTGGATAGCGATCCTCGTATTGCGGCTTCAATCAGTGGCCCACGCTGCTTTCCCAATGTTAATGACGCTCGCTGAAGCATCCCATAACTCGTACGTTGACCTTGGAGCGAGTGTGCAATACTTGCGAACAGAACGGCATCTTACGGCAGTGTGTGCGGTGTTAATGTGGTGGCGAATTGTTCGTCTGGCAAAGAGTATCAAGGCACTTGAGAGTACTATTGATAAGCTGGAACGCGCACAAGGATTACTGCAGAGCTTCGCGGTGCTACTTGTGGTCTACGTATTGGGATTCGCACACGCGGGGGTACTTCTTTTTCCATCAGCACGCTCAAGTTTTCGAAGCTACTCGGCTGGCATGTAAGACATCTCAATTTTTTTTCTCTCTCTACGTCTAACCTGCTGTAATGTTACTCGCAGAGCTACAATGGCAAGATCTCTAGCGACAAGGTGGCACTCAATGGAAATGTTTGGCCGTGTAGACCATCAACTTTTCCGCTTACTGTTCCAGTTCTCCACGTCATTTGTCGTTCTTGTATGAATTTGTCACTCAATTTTGTGTAAAGTGGTTGGAACTAATTTTGAAACGTTGTGCTTTTACAGAATATTGTGGTGGCAATTCTACGTGAGCGCTTTGATTCCTCTCGAGTGAGAGAGAGAGCAGCCGCAATCAATGGAGTAGCCATGCTAGAGCTCGCTAAACACCAACTCGAAGCGCATGGCATGCGTGTGGAGGAAACCTCGCTTGCCAAGGTAAGTTTACCCATAATTTCCAGGATTGTCACCTTAAGTTTTTTGTAACTTTAATCTTTTTGTGTAGAAACTTCGAGCTGCGGCGGCAAAGGGCATCAAAAAGTTGAAACATGTAACTCGAGACATCCTTACGGTGTCGGATGAAGCTGAAAAGCTCTTGGACTTGAAGAAAGCGTGGGGACTTGAAGATCAATTACAGTCCGTTGACGAAGATGTCGAAGTGGACGTCTCAAGAGACGAAGCCTCAAGGTCAGCAGTTTCCCAATTACATACTGGTTAGAGTCATCACCTCACTGTTATTGTTATTCACCAGCCTTCTGGAATCCGCTGAAGAATACGAGCAGAAGCTCGATCGACAGATTCATTTCTTCTCCTCGAGGCTTAACGACACGCTGTCAAGACTCAGCAACTTCCAGTCATATCTAGGCGAAGAACTTGGACCCGACGAAATAGTCGGAGACGTGGTACAGATCAAGAAACCCAAGCAAGAAGAGCAGTTAGAGTTAGAAGAGAAAGACCTGTTGGCTATAGATGACAGCTCAGTCCTGTCAGCTGGACTTCCAGGAGCGATCATCCACCCTAACGAAGACGCAGAAGCATAAAAGTTGTCCTATGCAAAAGTAAAATTCCGCTATTCAAGCATACGGTACCTCTCCGTTTCTCACTGAATTAGAGTAGGCGCTTGAATTCAGCGATAGCGCGGTGGATACCGGCCACTTCCGTCTCCAACGCGACCTTCTTGGCGGCATCAGCTTCACGCACGTTCTCGGGCACCTTGGTCTCGTAGTCCTCACGTCCCATCTTCTTCTCCAGACTAGTCAGCGACGGCGCGATCTTCGTCAGCTTCTTCTCCAACTTAGTGATCTCATTCGCAAAGTCCACCAGACCGGCCAGCAGCACGAAGATCTGCACCTTGTCGTTGACACTGTGCATGGCGCAGCCCTGCGGCGCCTCCTCGTCCACGATGCACTTGGAGTCACCAGCCTTGGCCAGCGTGCTGAAGTCGTCCAGTTGCGTCTCCATCACAGTCTTCACGTCGTTGTCACTGCACTTGATGAAAAACTTGGGACGCACGTTGTTAGCCAGTCCGTACTCGGCACGCACAGAACGGGCCGCGTGAATCACTTCCTTGACCAGTTCCATGTTGGCCTCGACCTCCGGGTTCGTCCACTTGTCCATCGGGAGCGGGTACGGCGCGACCGTGATACTGGCGGTTGAGCGCTTGCCCGGCAGACGCTGCCACAGCTCCTCCGTCACGAACGGCATGCTCGGGTGCAGCAGACGCAAACCGAACTCCAGGCACACGTACAGAGTCTGCTGGGCCGTCAGCTTAGCCTCAGCGTCTTCGCCGTTGATCACAGGCTTGGTCAGCTCCAGGTACACGTCACAGAGGTCGTACAGCCAGAAGTTGTACAGCGCGTTCGTCAACTCGCCGAACTCGTAGGCAGCGAACGAGTCGTTGCAGACCTTGATAGCGTGGTTCAGACGGCTGAGAATGTAGCGGTCGCGAGAGCTCACCACGGCGTTGGATAGCACCGTGTCGGCCACGTTATCGGCAGCAGAGAAGCCTCCTTCCAGGTTGGACATGGCGAAGCGCACAGCGTTCCACAGCTTGTTACAGAAGTTACGGTAGCCCACCAAACGTCCGATGTCCAGGTTGATGTCACGGCCCTGCTGCGTGTACGCCAACAGACCGAAACGTAGCGCATCGGCTCCACACTCCGGGATACCCTGAGGGAAGTCCAGCTTCTGTCCCTTCTTGGCCTTCTCCACCTCCTTCGCCGGCAAGTTACCGCTCTCGAGCTTCTTGAACAAATCCTCGAGTGTGCAGCCGGCAATAATCTCCAGCGGGTCCACCACGTTGCCCAGACTCTTGGACATCTTACGGCCGTACTTGTCACGCACCATCGAGTGCAAGTAGATGGTCTTGAACGGCAGTTTACCCGTCAGTTTCTGACCCATGAACACCATACGCGCCACCCAGAAGAACAAAATGTCGTAGCCAGTCTCCAGCAGGTCCGTCGGGTAGAAGTTCTCGAAGTCGTCGGTCTTGTTGGGCCAGCCGAACACAGCGAACGGGAACAGACCAGCGCTTACCCACGTGTCCAGCACATCTTCGTCCTGTTCCAGCTCGATCTTGTCCTCAGAGACGCCCAGCTTGGCCGCCGCCTTCTTACGTGCGTCCTCCTCCGAGATACCAGCGAACCAGCGATCACCAGCGTCCTCTGCGTTCTTGTCAATGAACGCCTCGTCCTTCACACGAGCGAAGTACGCAGGGATACGGTGTCCCCACCACAGTTGACGAGAAATGCACCAGTCGCGGATGTTCTCCAGCCAGCGGAACCACGTCTTCTCGTGCGACTCAGGCACGATCTTGAGCTCCTTGTTGGTCACAGCAGCCATGGCGTCCTTGGCCATCTGATCGCAGTTGACGAACCACTGAGGCTTGACCAGCGGCTCGATGATGTCGCCGGAACGGGAGCAAATACCAAGACGCATCTTGTTGTCCTGCTTGCCGTGGTACAGTCCCTTGGCCTCCAGCGCCTTCTCCACAGCGATACGTGCGTCGTACCGCATCATACCGGCGAATTCACCGCCATTCTCGTTAATAGCACCATCATCCGTCAAAACGTTGATAAACTCGAGGTTGTTGCGCTTGCCACACTCGTAATCATTGGGGTCGTGCGCAGGCGTGATCTTGACTGCTCCGGTACCGAAGCTCATGTCCACCAGCACGGGATCCAGTACAATGGGGATCCGACGACCGTTGAACGGGTGAATCACGTACTTACCGTGCAGATGCTTGTACCGCGGGTCCTCAGGGTGCACCGCCACGCCGGAATCGCCCAACATGGTCTCCAGACGCGTCGTCGCGACGATCACCTGCTCGTCCGAGCCTTCCACGACGTATCCGAACGAAGTGAGCACTCCGAACTCGTATTTGCGCTCCGGATTGTGTCCCGGAACCGCCAGTTTGGTGCGCTTCTCAATGTCGATGTAGTCCACTTCGATCTCGGACAGCGCGGTCTTGAGTTTGCAGCTCCAGTTGATCATACGCGTGGCGCGGTAGATCAGACCTTCCTCCCACAGTTGACAGAAGGCGTGACGCACAGCGCGACTGCAGTTGTCGTCCATACTGAAGTATTTACGCTCCCAGTCCACCGAGCAGCCCACGCTGCGGAATTGGTGGTGGATGCGGCTCTCGTACTGGTTTTTCCAGTCCCACACGCGCTCCAGGAACTTCTCGCGGCCCAGATCGTGGCGGCTTTTGCCTTCCTCCTTCAGCAATCGCTTCTCCACGACCGATTGAGTGGCGATACCGGCGTGATCCGTGCCTGGAACCCACAGCGTGGCGTGGCCGAGCATGCGGTGCCAGCGAGTGAGCGCGTCCTGGATGGCTACAGTGAGCGCGTGGCCCAGATGCAACGAGCCCGTGACGTTGGGCGGAGGGATAACCATGACGAAGCGCTCGTCAGGCTTGGCATTCGCGATCTTGTCGTCTGAGCACGAGAAGAAGCCGGCAGCCTCCCACCAGTCCTGCCACGCAGCCTCGACAGCCACGGGGTTGTAGGCGGACAACATGGGCTCAGTCATGTCCTTCTTCTCGCCCTTGGGCGTGCGGTTTACAAACGCAGGAGCCTTAGGAGTCTCTTTCTCCTCTTTTTTCTTCTTCTTATCGCTCTTAGGAGCCCAGCGGTTCGGATCCTTCTCCTTCTTAACAGCGCCACCGTTCTTCTCAGCGCGTAGAGCCTTCTTCATGGCGTTCTTGCTCATCTTGACAGGGGCCGGAGGGGCCGCAGCGTCGGGCGTGGGGGCAGAGTCCGCCATGTTCAAGGGACTCGATGGATGCGGAAATGGCTGGCAAAGATGCGGTGGAGCGGTATTGGGAAAACTAATAACGATAATTTTGCAACCAGGGAGGTATCAGTGTTTGTATGCATGATGAATTTTAAACATCATATATTCCTAAACCCGATATAGGTTGAGGTATCGTAGATCACAGGGTTTATGGCATGAGAATGTTCGTCAGACTGCAGCTCGCGCTGCTACACAAGAATATTCATGCCAGTGCTAGAGGCTGACATTAAAAGCGAGACTGACCATACGACAGTGTTTTATAAAGCGCCCTGTAACGAGCGCGAAAGCGCCTTATCTACTGCGTATTCCATCCATAGTGCTGGCGCTACACAAAATCTCTACCGAGGTGTTAAAGAGTTCCATCATATACTGTCTAGCGAATAATAGCAAGTGTCGTCTGCATCGTCCGGAGACTTGGCAATTTACTTGTCTTAAGCTACTGTAATCATAGGAATCTCGATCAAATATCGCTCCACCCACACACACTCTAGACTCGGCGATTTCTCAAATGAAAAGCAAAAATGCCTTTCAGTCGAAATGTCGATGGCCAACCAAAAGCGACGAGGTAACACTTCATTTCAATATATGATTGCATGACATCCGTCCTCCCCATCTTCGACACTAAGTGCGATCACATGATCGAACACATGACGGCTCACAGGAATGGAGCTTACCTGGTAAGTTACCAGGAGACTAATAAGGATGCAGTATGTTCCTCTTCTCCTTGATCTCCAACACCCCTACACTGTTAAATTGAACACCATGGCGCTGCTTGGCTGAGACCGACACCCATCATTTGGACCTATCGCAGCACAGCTGGGGGGTGCCACACAATCCAAGTGACGTGAAGCACCAAACAGCAAGATGGTCCTCCCTCTCTTCATCGTCGGCACGGTGGGCACGGGCGCGGCCACGGGCTACGGCATGTATCAGGTCGGTACGGCGTTGGCACTTCCTTCTTCGGTCCACGAAGCCCCACCTAAGACCGCAAGCAGCCTCACAGCGGGCGGCATCACCGCCGTAGCTGCGTACTCTGTCCAGGGACGGATTCTCAACCGCTATCTGTCACATTTGCTCACGTACGAAGTCCCCAAGAATATAACGAAGTGGAGTTTCCGTGACTTTCTGAGCATCGCGGGGCCACTCATCGCACCGCGTGTGGCCATGTTCTCAACGTCCGTGGCACTCTTGGGCTTCGTGTCGACCAAAATGGACTTATCCAGGGATCAAAAGTAACGAGATATTCAGGCGATGATAGTACAATGGGAGGCCATGACGGACTACAGAAGACCCTGCGCTGGAAGGAATTGCAAGGTGATTATATAATAAGTAGTAATCTGACTAGCAAAGTGATGATCCAATGAAACCAATGCATACGCGAAATTGCAGGAGGTTATTCTGGTGCTTCATAACGCCGTAAAAGACTTCGAATCGTGAAAACTGTTGCATTTTTCTGAAGCTCATGGCTTGGAATTGACGTGCATGTAAAGGGAAATTCTGGAACCAGCAACACGATTCCTGGCAGACCCGCAGACTGCAGGTCTACTGTAGGCTACAGTGACTGCAGCACTGCACCAGTCCAGGTACCGAAAAAGGCAGGTCGATGCCGCATGGCACGCAAGGGAGACACCACGAGAGTGTGTTCACCGCGCATGCACCACGAGCGTTGACCGCGGCGCGACATCCCGAGTCTTTGAGCGCCAGCAATGCAGGCTACGTAGAAGCCGCCCGGCACACACGCTCACGCATCAGTGGTGGCGACATCTGCAGGTCTGCTTGGGAAAGGCTGAAGTTTGGACGGGTACTTCAACTCGGACTTTGAAGTTTGAGAAATAATTCCAGTGCGGCGAGTTGGCACGAGTGTCGATCATGATAACTTACGGGGAGTCACCTAAACTGCGCTTTTCTATGACATGACATAGCAAACAGCAAACATCCTCGCTTCTGTCCAAGACAAGCGCTTCAGGAAATTACCAGCATATTAGACAGCAAACGCTTGTCAGTTCTTGGCCTACCCATGAAAATACTACATATCGCCATCTCGGTCGCAGCAATGACCCACTGCCATTAAGGTGTGGCGATACATGTACACGGTGGATCACTGTGACAGTGATTGACACTGTCACCGACCCAGCAGATGGGGAAGCACTCAAGTGGGTGTGGTTGAGGTCCGAGGGCCCTTTCTGCTTAGTCGCGGAGATTATTTCGCGGACAAAACTTCAGATCCGGCGTAATCAGCAGCACCCGCTGATTGTTCCTGGTTGATCACGTTCGCCATAACGTGAGCGGGGAGTGAGAGCCAAAGCATTTTTATTGATGAAAAGTCTGCGACTTGGTTCAGCACTGAGGCCAACGTACGTAGTACACTTTGCTCGTCGAGATCGTAGTCTTTGCTGCTCGCCTTTGGGACTAGGTTATGAGCGTTTTTAATCAGGATATGTGTGCGCTTCTAGCAAAAAAGCTCGCTGAGCGTTGACATTATCATAATGCTCTTCTTTGAGGCTTTGGAAACCTTGATGGTTCTTTTGTTATCTTGCTAGTCGATGAGATACCTGGTTAAGCGGACCTCATATCAAGGAACGGACCGACCCTCTTCAGCGGTGGACGCTGTCAATTCTGGGAGGTCTCTAGCTCACTTTTCAATTCGCTTTCGTCGTCGAACATCGAGCAGGAACAAGCACGCAACCGTCCAAGATGCTCCGCTCGTGGCTTTCCGCTGTGTGTTACACAGTGCTGATCCTAGCCGTCTTCAACGCCGGTCACTTCGCTGCTGCAGACGAATGGGATACCAAAGTTGACGAGATCATGGCCAACTTCAGCAGCGTCGACATTGTCGGCCAGATGACCCAGATCGCTGGCTACGGCTTGATCAATTCGACGTACCAGCTCGATGAAGAGGCCGTCCGTGACTTCGCCAAGTATCATGTCGGCTCGTACCTAAGTCCTCCCATGTCTTCATTAGGAGAGATCGACGGCAAGTGGGGTTGGACAACGGCTCAGATGCGTGAGTTCGTTGTTGGCATCCAGAAGATCGCCATGGAGGAGAACGGCGGCCACCCGATGGCACCGATTCCGCTCACGGCAACGCACTGGTGACGGACACGGTGTTTTTCGGCCAGCAGATCAACGGCGCCGCCACATTTAACCCCGATCTGCTGTACGAGCAAGGACGAATCACTGCCCGCGATACGCTTGCTGCTGGCATCCCCTGGATCTTCGATCCTGTGCTGGACATCATGCACAGCCCGTTGTGGCCCCGTGTGTATGAAACGTTCGGAGAGGACCCGCACCTGGCTTCGGTAATGGGCGCCGCTGTTGTTCGCGGTATTCAGAGTTACAACGAGTCGGCTGCGTGTATGAAACACTGGATTGCGTACGCCTGGAACCCCACCGGTCACGACAAGGACGGCGTCACGATGTCGGACTTTGACGTACTTCCCGTCGTTCAAGGCTGCAGTGGACGTTGGTCTGCTTAC
>NW_008649035.1:246982-247830 GCF_000247585.1 Phytophthora nicotianae INRA-310
GGTATGGAGAACTATATCTCCGTGAATGGTGTACCCATCGTGGAGAACACAAAGCTGTTGAAAACGCTTCTCCGTCATGACCTGCAGTTCGAGGGCTTGATGGTGACGGACTATGGGGAGATCAACGCTCTGCAGAACTTCCACCGTACGGCGCGTACTGAGAACGAAGCCACCAAGTTCTCGCTTGAGCGTACGTCGATCGATATGAGTATGGTGGCCTCGGATTTGTCCTTCACTAACGGCACGAACAAGTTGCTGGAGGAAGATCCAGAAATCTTGGATCGCCTGAAAGAGTCTGTACGCCGCGTCATCAAGCTCAAGCTCAAGCTTGGTTTATACGATAACCCGATGTCTGGTGAGGAATATCTCGACATGGTCGGTAACGATGACGATGTGGCTGCCGCTCTGGATGGTGCCCGTGAATCGATTGTACTGCTACAGAACAACGACAGCACATTGCCCCTTGCGAAGGACGCGTCAGTCTTCCTGACTGGTCCCATCGCTCACGACATGGAACGCCAGTGTGGTGGCTGGACTCTGCAAGTGCAAGGTGTGTCCGGTAACGATATGTTCTCGCACGGAGTGTCGGTCAAGCAAGGTCTGGAGGCGATTGCCGGTAATGGCTCGATCACTTACTTTAACGGTTTGAACATCACCGGCAACTACCCGGACAGCGACTTGGCTATTGCCAAACAGTACGCAGCTAAGGCGGAGTACACGGTTGCTGTCATTGGTGAGGAGGTCTACGAGGAGAAGACAGGTGACATTAACGATCTGACTTTACCTCTCGGTCAGATTCAGTACGTTAAGGAGCTCGCGTCGACTGGTACTAAGGTCATCGTGGTCCT
>NW_008649035.1:248600-252951 GCF_000247585.1 Phytophthora nicotianae INRA-310
ACGGACTGCGACGTGTACAACGAGACTGCTGCTGCGAACCCTTTGTGCGCGACGTTCACGTTGTCTACTGGTGAGTACCTGTTCGGATCGCTTGTGGCGGAGTAACAGGTTTTATGCCAATGAGCGACATGGATATATGGGTATAATCGGAGATGGAGCAGGACAAGTTTTTAGTCACCAATACAAAACTCTGTGTACTCCTTTCATAAGTTGTATTCGATACTCTATCCGTCCAAAACAGAGTAAAATACGGTAGTGTCAAGCGATCGAACCGTTTTTCATGCAATTCTTTATTTTCATTAGAAATAGATTACAAATTCTTTTTTACGGAAATATTCTTTGACTTCGTTTAAAAAAGTCAATTCGTATCCTTTTCATTTTTAGAGAGTCTTCTAATGGAAAAGGTACGTTTTAAAAAAAGAAGCAAAAGATTTTCTGAGGATGCAGGCTATCGGTAAATCGCAAAAATTTTGTAGGATGGATGCCAGGATACTTAAGTATTTGTTTATGGAGTTCAGTCGATAATAGAGAAATTTAGTTCTTGGAATGACTTTTCGATGACGGATAGATTACAGATGGATGTTCTCAAACTTCCAATAACATAGGCGAAGATGTGCGTTGTTCCACTGGAATATACATGTATTTTTTTTTACAACAATAACATGAGATAACCCTTTCTGACAATTGTTGTACTATAATCCGGAGAACTAGTTAGCCATTTAAAGTCTAACTGGATCAATTAGCACTATTATAATATTTCTTCGAATTTGGATTAAGCTACTATTTATCGCTCAATTACAATAATACTGCGTTGTATGTGGCTGTGAAGCGTATGAAAAGAAGAAAAAAAGATCCATATATGAAAACTACCGTGCTCTAATTCTTGACGCATCCCGAAGTAGATAGCTTGCGTACTCGTATTTATTGATTACAGCGTTGAGCCGCAACTAGAAACATGTCGTTCGATGTAAAAGTCTCAAATGCTGCAGGTTGAAGTGGAGTACTTGTCATGGCACCATCAACATTCAACTTCATAATCCGCGGGATCTCTGGGTGAGCCAGACCAAATACGTCAGCATAGCATGCCAGATGTGTTCCGCACTGCAACTCACACGAACCTCACGCGGAATGCTACTGTATAACATTGCCGGCTTCTTTTGCTATTCTTTTATAAAAAAAATAACTTTAGAAGTACATGTATAGCAAAAACGGGAAAGGAACCCCGAAGACTTCACAAACGTCATGGCCAGCAACAGTGAAGCTGGCAGATCGGCCCTCGTACACAGTTTAGTATACACTAGACAAAAATGCGAGCAGGTGTTAAATTTGTAGGTCGTTTTTCAACATCGTAGCGGCAGGTCCGCAATATGGTCGATATCTCGCTAGTAGCGGCCCGAAAGTCAGTGCCGCTTGGATCGACAGTTGAAGCAGGGAATAATTCCAGTGGGTAGATACCTGAAGAAGCAAGCGTCGAATTGCCGCTTCTGTATGTAGCCTTTGAGAGATTAGTACCGTGCAAAATGCATCTAAAACGCTTTTGTCACTGATGTCGTAAACTTATCCTTGACCAAAATACTGCACAGTATCTTGCACGCAATGAACTTGTACAACGTTGCTCTGGTGCCGGTAGACCACGGCAGCTAGTGAAAACTTGACACCCGAAGCTGTGCCCAAGATTTGTGTTGTAACAGGCAAAATAAATGTTGAGTACGGCCGCTGTACTCAACATCCAGAGTCGTAAATTCGGCTTGGTGAATCACCATATAATAGAGGCTCGCACTGAGCAACCTCTGTGTACAAACAATGTGCATGTATCAAAGAAGGCACGAGGGGGGAATAACTGTGAAGCTCACCGTTATTCTCGTTAACAGCCGTCAACAGTATTTCCCGCTTCAACTTGTCAGCTCCATTGAAGTTTGGAATAATTCCAGTGGCGCGTGCAAATCCGTCTCGATTGCTGTGTCAGCTTAGATCACTCAAGGAGAGTGTGGGTTTCTGTATTAATAGTTAATAACAGCCAAGCCAATGCACCACTACTATTCCATGCTAGAATGGCATCCGAGAAACTTCCAGAAATAAATAAAAACATGTAAAATAAATTATTAGTAGTGCAACGTAAAAATAAAAACAAAATCTGATTCAAAAAGTAATACAGTATAACCCGAAACAAATCTGGGTGGATGCACTGTGCCGATTATGGTGCCAGCGGCACCATAATCGATTTACAGTGATGCACCCCGTTTTGTATGCTGTTTTATGTAAATACTAGTATTAATTGAATGCGCACCTTGTGCATGTACTTCGAAGTTCATTGCACTAATATTACTAACCAATGTTTTTGATGGATCACCAGCGCTTTATGGCCTATGCACAAGCACATGTAGGAGCCCCCGCAGTGCAGGGGGCTTTCCATTCTGAGCAAACGTCGAGCGAGCGTGAGGTCACGACATGCGCCGATCGTGTACAGTAGCGTGTTTTATGCAAATCTGAGGTGGGGAGGCCCGTGCGTGGTTGAAGTGAAGAAAGATTAACCCCCGGTTATGATTAACTGGTCCCGTTCACTAATCTGTGAGGCAATCCATCTAAGCTGCTGCGGAGCGCAGGGGAGATGCCTTCACTCGCTGTTCGCTCACGCGACTAGAGCTCACTTTTCAATTCGCTTTCGTCGAGCAAGAACAAGCAACTAACGCTCCAAGATGCTCAAGTCGTGGCAGTCCGCGGTGTGCTACACGGCACTGAGCCTGGCCCTCTTCAACAACGGTCTCGCCGCTGCCGATGAATGGGACGCCAAGGTCGACGAGATCATGGCCAACCTTACCGATATTGGCCTCGTGGGTCAGATGACGGAGATCGCCGCCTACGGTCTGCTGAACTCGACGTACCAGCTTGACGAGGAAGCTCTGCGTGGCTTTGCCAAGTACCATGTCGGCTCATACCTGAGTCCCCCAATGTCGATTCTTGGTGAGATCGACGGTAAGTGGGGCTGGACTACCGCTGAGATGCGTGCCTTTGTCGGCCGTATCCAGGAGATCGCCATGGAGGAGAATGGTGGTCACCCGATGATCTACGGCACGGACGCAGCACACGGCAACGCCATGGTCATGGACACTGTGTACTTCGGCCAGCAGATCAACGCCGCCGCCACGTTCAATCCGGATCTGGTCTACGAACAGGGTCGTATCACTGCTCGTGACACTCTGGCATCGGGTATTTCGTGGATCTTTGACCCCGTTCTGGACATCATGCACAACCCATTGTGGCCCCGTGTGTACGAGACGTTCGGAGAGGACCCGCACCTGGCTTCCGTCATGGGTGCCGCTATCACCCGCGGCATCCAGAGTTACCCCGAAGCTGCTGCCTGTATGAAACACTGGATTGCGTACGCCTGGAACCCCACCGGTCACGACAAGGATGGCGTCACAATGTCGGACTTTGACCTGCTCAACACGTACTTCCCGTCGTTCAAGGCTGCAGTGGACGTTGGTCTGCTTACGGGTATGGAGAACTATATCTCCGTGAATGGTGTGCCCATCGTGGAGAACAACAAGCTTCTTACAAAGTTGCTTCGCGATGATCTCAAGTTCGAGGGCTTGATGGTGACCGACTACGCTGAGATCAACCACTTGACTGAGTTCCACCGCACGGCTCGATCCACCGATGAGGCAACCAAGTTCTCTCTGGAGCGCACTTCTATCGATATGAGTATGGTGGCGTCGGACCTTTCCTTCACGAACGGCACTCTCAAGCTGATCGAAGAGAACCCGGCGATTGTCGATCGTCTCAAGGAGTCTGTGCGTCGAATTATCAAGACCAAGCTCAAACTCGGTCTGTACGACAACCCGCTGCCCGGTGCCGAGTACGTCGACATGGTCGGCAATGATGACGATGTCGCTACTGCTCTCGACCTGGCTCGTGAATCGACGGTACTGCTGCAGAATAATGACAGCACTCTTCCAATCCCGAAGACTGCTAAGGTCTTCCTGACTGGTCCTATCGCCCATAACATTGGTCGTCAGTGCGGTGGTTGGACCGTTCAGGCTCAGGGCGTGTCGGGTAACGACATGTTCTCGCACGGAGTGTCGGTCAAGCAGGGCTTCGAGGCGATCGCTGGTAGCGATGCTTTCTCGTACTTCAACGGCTTGAACATTACGGGCAACTACACTGATGTAGATCTTGCTACTGCTAAGGAATATGCTGCTAAGGCGGAGTACACGGTTGCCGTCATTGGTGAGGAGGTCTACGAGGAGAAGACCGGCGACATTAACGATCTGACTTTACCTCTCGGTCAGATTCAGTACGTTAAGGAGCTCGCGTCGACTGGTACTAAGGTCATCGTGGTCCTTTTTGAAGG